>NC_056741.1:137793221-137920721 GCF_019279795.1 Protopterus annectens
TCTTTAAACTTGACAAGGCCAAGGCATTTGGCACAAATCCATACTGAAGTATTCACTCAATACTGTCAGATGTGGCCATAAACACCTATATCCTCAAGTGGGGAGACCACTGTATCACATACATGGCATCTAATATGTTGAAATGTGTGAAGTGAACTATATATCAGGTCTGCCGATCAGTTCCATGAATCAGGGCTGTCTGCTAGGCCCTTTTCTGTTGATTATTTAAGTCACAGACATCACAAATGACATACACATAATGTGTCCAAACAGCTGTCTGAAGTACTACAGATTGTGGGCAATCGTTGACTCTAACTGTGATTTTTACTACAATACTGACAGTATCAACAGAGTTGAAGAAGAGTGGCAGCACCTAAAAACTGCATGTGTTAGGACTACAGAAAAGATATGTGGCCGAGCCAGGTAAGGAAATAAGGTACATAAGGAAAGCTGGTGGTGGAATTCAGAAGTGCAGGAATAAATCAAAAGAAAGAAGGAATTCAGGAAGAAGTGGGAGATTGAAAAGACTGACCAAGCTAGGAAGGACTACTGGTTGGCTAACAAACAAACTAAGAAAAAAGTTGCAATAGCAAAGAATAGGGCATCAGAGGCACTCAATCAGCTTCTGGAAAGTGACTCAGTAAAGGGCACAAAGAAACTATACCAGGTTGCAAGGCAAGGACAGAACGATAAAGAAGATAGTCAGACACCTGTCATAAGGGATTCCAGCAACAACCTGCTTACCAGCCCACAGGACATCAAAGGCAGATGGAAGGAGTATTTCCAGCAGCTTCTGAATGAAGAAAACCCCACAGAAGCGGTACTGCCCCAGAAACAGCCTATAATGAGAGTAGAAGAGGAGCCCAGTTTAGAAGAAGTAAGAACAGCACTAAGGAAAATGAAGTCAGGGAAAGCAGCAGGCTCAGATGAGGTCACAGCAGATATGATAAAGATGCTGGGTGAGCTAGGGGAGAAATGGCTCCTGAGGGTACTAATTGCAGTGTGGAGAGAAAGGTGTATTCCAGATGACTGGAGAGTAAGCATACTCATGCCAGTGTACAAGAACAAAGGGGACATCCACAACTGTGGACAGTACAGAGGCATCAAACTCCTACCACATTGCATGAAAGTTCTGGAGAAGGTGATTGATAAACGGATACGCAGAACAGTAGAATGTATGATGGGAGATGAACAGTTCAGATTCAGATCAGGATGCAGCACAATTGACCCAATGTTTGCATTGAGACAGATGCTTGAGAAGAAACTAGAGAAGAGGAGAGAGTCAAACTGGGCTTTCCTAGACTTGGAGAAAGCATATGACAAGGTCCCAAGAAATTTGATCTGGGCAGTACTGCAGTGGTTTGAAGTCCCAGAAACATTGGCAGAATTAGTACAAGCTATGTACAAGGACCCAGTATGTACTATGTACTATGTACAAGTACGAACAGTGTTTGACCTCACTGAGGGGTTCCCAGTGGGAGTGGGTGTACACCAGGGTTCAGCTCAGAGCCCACTGCTGTTCATATTGGTAATGGACTACATCAGCAAACAGGTTGAATGGGTCAGAGCAACAAAGCTGCTGTATGCAGACGATGTAGCAGTACAGGCAGACTCTGATCTAGAACTTCAGCAAAGGATAGGAGAGTGGAATGCAAATCTGAAGGCACATGGGATGAAACTAAGCACAGATAAGACAGTGGTAGTGGCAGCAGATTGGGGAAATCAGAAGAAGCTGAGAATAGAGATAGATGGGAAGATAGTGGAACAGGTAAACAGCTTCAAGTATCTGGGAGGGGTGGTTGAGGAGAAGGGTAGTCTGAATGAAGAGGTCAAAGCTAGAATCAGAGGGGCTGCAGCCAACTGGCATAGAGTATCAGGTGTAGTATATGACAGAAGATTTCCAAAGAAGCTGAAAAGTAAGATGTACAAGACAGTAGTGCGACCAGTACTACTGTATGGCACAGAAACCTGGGCAGTAAAGGCAGAACAGTTGAAGAAGCTAGAGGTGATAGAAATGAAGTGCCTGAGAAAGGTGGTAGGATGCACACTGCAGGACAGGCGAAGAAATGAGGACATAAGAGCAGAAGCCAAAGTAGCTCCAATTGCAGAAAAGATAAAAGAAAACAGATTACGATGGTATGGGCACATGTGTAGAAAAGCAGAAGACAATCTGGTGAGGGAGATTTGGGACAGACAGGAAGAAGGTAAGAGGAAGCGAGGGTGTCCAGCAAAGAGGTGGATGGATTGTGTGAAAGAAGATCTGCGACAGTCAGGCATGAGTGTTGAAGAAGGCAGGAGAGTGGCACTGAATTGAGAGAGTTGGCGACAGTTAATACGATACCCCGACCCCATTTAAATGGGAAAAAGGGGGTGATGATGATGATGATGACAGTAACAACACACACCAAAGATTGCTTCTACAGCCATGACAAACACCTGCAATGACACAAAACCACAGGGGGATTTGTTACATCAGGAAAACAAACATGCAACCCAAGTATAACGTAGACATCACACTCTATAATCATACCAGTAGATATGTGACCTGTGTCCTGGGGTAGATGGTAAGTAGAATGTCCACCACCATGTGGTCACAGTGCTGACAACTTCCTTGTATGTAACACAACTACTGAGTATTTGAAGGACAGCTACATCAAGACCATAATAATTCCATAGTTCCCAGGCTGCATAACACCATTAACTGAATAGAATGCATCCTTCATGTACCTCCTTACACATCTTCCAGTGATGTGTAACTGAAGTGTACCACCTTTGCCACAGTGAGCTCTCGCACATCTTATTGGCCATACCTAGGTATTCTTTTTGTGGTATAAACATTACTGTCTGATGGTGCGGATCTCATATCAAGTTGTTACACCAGATGCATGTGTGCTACTTGTTTTGGTGATGCACACAGTACATACTGTACATAGCTGTTTGACAACATTAATGGTATGGGTAACATTTATGACATTGTAGATTGTGCTATATATATATATATATATATAATAAGCCAGGGGACCTTGTTGGCTAGGTTTACATAGGCCCTTGGGCCGATAGCCTAGTACCTACTTATGAACCTATATATATATATATATATATATATATATATATATATATGTATATATGCCTTGCACATCAGTAACCTAGCTTGTATTGATCATAATATCACATACAGGTATAGCAGTGTCCCTTCTAACACCTCCAGCAGATGTTACAGTGCCAGGACAGTGTGAGTGATTACCTTCAAGAGTGCAAACATGTTGTAATAGCTGTACAGGTGTGTTTGTGCAGAATAATTTCAAATCACTATACCACATATATTATATCAGAGGCATGGGATTACTGGTGGTTTTATTCTGATATTGTCCATGATTGTGCTTGCTTCTTTTAATGTTGTCCATGAACCTTTACTTGTCTCCCACTGCTGGAGACCGCTGATCAGATTACATTCATATTCAGGCAAATCAGTTTGCACAGCTTCACAATATGCACCCTGCCTCAATTGTATATAACATCCCTGATATATGTCATCTGCATTGTTTAAGTAAGGATGCTTATCTCACACAAACATCTTCCCCATTATTATGTCACCTTGTGTGACAGTCACATAATACACATTTTCACTATGCAGTCCCTACTGTATCATATTAATATGTAATTATTGCTGCTACAAGTGTCTTCCATTGACATACCCTCATCCACTGTACATTAGGTTGTTTCACCTGTCCTCTTTCCCTGTGTTCATTCCTACAATTCAGTTGTGTGTCCCTCTCAATACATGCACTTCATCTGAGTGCTTATTTTACATGGCAGTTTGTGCACCCTTACAAATCATTTACACAACTTTGGTACAGAATGCCAGGAATGGGATTTCACAATACTCTGTATGGTATACACTGTCCTATACTGTGTTTTGACCATATACATAGCTATCATATCCCTCAGCTCTTCAGATTTTTGCAGAATGTCCAGATTTTTGTGTTATATCTTTGGTCTGTTCCTTATAACATTTGTTGTTTTCTGCCAAATCACTGGGATGATCTCAGGACTGATGTCACTCAATGATTACATACATTTGAAGACTTCAGATCCTCCAGAAAATGTATATTAAAACAAACCCGTGTTATTCTAGCACATTTCTAAATTTAAAAGAGAAAAAATGTAAAATCTGTCTCTATTTTTGGGTCATTGCCCCCCCCCCATTATTTTGGATTTTGTCCAAATGTGTTGTACTAAGATATTGAGAGGTATAAGAACTATTATCTGTTAAGTCCTGGTGATCATTGTGGCATTCTGTGCAAACCTGTTAACCTATTGTGCTCTCAGTTAAACAGAATAGATATTTGTGTTGGCTTACATGGTTTCCTGACCAGCAGCACTGTTGCCAGCTATGAAAATGTGCTTATTTACATATAAACGTGGTGCATAACATGAATATGCAATGAGCGCTGCTTCTCACCGTGGATTACCACACATACATGTTAACTCCCTGTAAACTTTGCGCAAAGCCTACATGGAGTTTACTGAATCCCAGGGATAGTATAAAAATATTGGTTAAGAATTGATACAACTTATATGATAACCATGGGTTAAGGGCAAGACAAAAGAGCAGCAGTGACAAAGAAGTACCCTGGAATATCTACCTTCGAATTTTTATCCCTGGGATAATAATTCATCCTTTATAATGGCTTAGTTGCAAAGTGGTTTGCCACTGTTTCATGGTCACTGTAATATAATTGATCAATGTAGTATGACTTTTATACATCTGTAAGCACCTGTTTATCCACGAATGTAGGATGCTGTCAAATGCCTTTGTGTACTCGATCCATGCCATACTTAGATTCTTGCCCATTTTACAATTCTCCATTATGATTTTATTTAACAACAATTGATCCTATATTGCAGATGAATTTCTTTTGCTACTCTTCTGTTCTATTGCCATAATCAATTTTTTTTTGTTAAATAACTATAAACTCTGTTTGTATCAGTTTCAGTATATAGTTTACACATTGTTGTAAAGCAAGTGTTTTATAAGATAGCTTGCAGGTTCACTCATAAGGAGGAATATTGTTATTCATGTTGTTAACCAGGCTGGTGTCAGTTTGGGATGTGCATATAAGTAGTACTTGCCCAGGGCTAAATATTCTTGTAAAGATGTTAATACTTTAAGCCAGAAGTTAGGTACTACACCTAGGCCTGGGGGTTTCCAGTTAGGAGCTTTTCTTAATATTATTTCAATTTCTATGGTTGTTACTTCACCCCAGTTCATATCCTGTACATTTAAACTTCTAATTTTCTTTTACTTCATCTATCCATTCAGCATCCTTGTTACGTTCCACTGGGTGTTCACTGATATTTCTCCAAAATGTGTCTGTTTCTTTTTTTTTTTTTTTTTTTTTTTTTTTTTGGTGCTTTGTTTCCCAATTTTCTATAAAATGTTTTTGGGTCATCAATTAATTGCTTATTTTGTACTACCTTTATATTTATCTGCATATCTTCAATTTTTTTCTTCCTGTGCTGATATCTTTAGTTTATTATTTGCAAAAGTATATGATAGATCATGGTCTGTTCTGATACTTTGCATTGCTTTTATCAAGTGTATGTTTCTGAGTATTTTTGTTGATCTGTCCCCTCTTCTTTACCCTTCTACAGACACTTAGGTTCATAGGTTCATAGGTTCATAGGTTCATACTAGGCTATCTGCCCTAGGGCATTTATAAGCCTAGCCAGAGTGTGTGTGGCTTTCACCACCCCTTAGGATGAGAATACTATACCCATTAGTTTGCTGTGCCTCTGTCCAGCAGTGATACAGAGATGATTCCCGGGGTAAACCTATGATCTCCCATCCACTCGTCAAGATTTCTCTTGAACAGAGTCAGTGAGGGGCTCTGCCTCACATGGACTGGGATTTTGTTCCATAGTGTAGGGAGTCTCTGGGTGATGAATCTGTCCCTCCAGCACATCCTGTTTATATCCGTGTTGAGGTTTAAGTCTCTTGCTCTCGTGGCTCTGGTGGATTTGGATTTATTGAGGTGGAGCATGTCCATTAATTCCGGGTTGGACATGGCCTTGTATGTCAGGCACAGATCACCTCTGAGCAGACGGTGTCGACTGAATAGAGCTGGAGTGTCTGCAGTCGGCCAGCGTATGACATTTGTTTGATCGTCTTTATCTTTTTGGTGAGGAACTTTTGGGGTCTTTCCAACTGCTGCAGGTGTCGGGTAAGGTACATTCGAATGGGCGTTGTACTCAATCATTGGTCTGATAAGTGAAGAGTACAGGGTACAATGACCTCTCCTGATCTGGATGTGAATCCCTTCATGATCAGGTGGGCAATGTAGAAGGTCTTCCTAACCACTTTGGCAATGTCAGTGTCAAAAGAGAGGTTACTGTCAACTTGGGTCCCCAGGTCCCTGATAACTTCTTCCGTGTTTAATGGATTACCACCTATGTGGTAATTAGGGGTTACCTTGTTTTTCCCAAAGGGTATGACTATACATTTTTTGGCATTTAGCTTAAGGCCATGGCTCTGGCACCAGTTATCCATTTCTATGAGACCTCTCTGGAGGATGTCTGTGTCGGATGGAGTGTCAATTATGGTGCCCAGTTTGCAGTCATCTGCAAATTTTGTCAGCCACAATCCCCCTATGTTTGCCTGCACTTCAGAAAAATAAATGCCGAACAAGAGGCGGCCCAGGACTGAGCCCTGTGGGACACCGCTCATGACTGGCTTAGAGTCTGACATGGCACCAGCAACTCTAACCCTGTGTGTTCTGTCCTTGAGCTGCAATAATGTCCCCTGCACGTAAGGTGTTGCACGGCAAAAGGAAAATTCAAGTAAAGGAAAAAAAGCCAGCAACTGGTGAACCGTTCAACAAGGTAGTTTAATAAAAAGCTACCAGAAAAGCATAAAAGCTCACAGACATACCGGTTTCGGCCCAAAAATCAATATGGCCTTCTTCAGTGTATTAATGTAGAGCCAGTCATGCAATGCTTTTAAATACACATCAAGACATACTGATTGGTTGAACATGAAATACTACGCTCATTAATATTAATCAGTAATATAGATATACATAAAGAATCAGATACACAAATTAAGAGTACATGTCAATCAAACATTGCATAGCAAAATTGCATATCAAAATTGAATTTTGGGCTCTGAGAATACCAATTCTTTGAATCCGAAACAAAAATGTGAAAAACATTTTGCTGATCTTAATAAAAATATGAAAAGTCTAAGATCCTGTGTTTGGCACCACAAACTACTCAAAGCCTATTTGACTAAGGGCATTTGCCCTAGGGCCTCAGGGTTAAAATTCAACCGCTGGTGGCGGACCCAGATGAGAATCTTATTAGTGAATGGTCTTCCATTCAGCAGGAATGCTCAATGAAGTTTGTAAGCTCACTATCAGATTATTATACCAGGACTATTGACAAAGAAACTAGTCAAGTGTTAAAATCTATTGAGGAATGTAACAGCTATCAAAATGAATCTTTCTTTCCAGACTTATTATCGAAACTCAGTACTGAACTATTAAATTTTGATAATATTTTGAAGGAAAGAAAGGTCAAAAAATTTTCACGTGATCTTTCTGATTATGAGAAGGGTCAACCTTTTAAAAATGTAAGACATGTTAGATTTCAGGAGGGACATAATAAAAGTAAATATACACCCAACTCCAAAAGGAAACGTCCGCGTTCTATACTTAAAGGACGTGGCAGTAACAATGAATCAACCGACTATGACAACTCATCAGGGACAGATACGGAGACACAGTCCACCATAGATTCCCCCACTCCCAAAAGGAAAAACTATATATCTCCTTTAGGGCACATGGAGGGAGGAGGGGAGGGAGGAAGCACAAGAAAAATTACAAGTCTACAAAACCTGATGGAAATACTGACCAACAAGTAAATAATGTATACAATATTTCAAACACAGTACTTACAGATGACCAAATTTCATTGTTAAATAAAGGATTATCTTTCATTCCCATTTTTTTTGTGTCTGAGGACAATTTTACACAAGACTTATTTTCATTTTGTAGACTTATCAATCTAAAATTATTTTTTCAGGATACAAAAGATGCTGAACAATCACAAACAGACTCATTTAAATATCACACCTCACTGTTCACACCCCCCATGCATCCAACTGTCAATTTATTCTTGCACAGTGTACTTCATGAATTACATTTTCAGTATAATCACTGTCTGCCAATGGCTAATAACATGACTGATGTTGAAAGGTCTTGTTTGGAAGAACTAGTACGTAACAAGGATCTGGTCATTATCAATGCAGACAAGGGAGGGGCAGTGGTGGTGTTAGATTGGATCTATTATGATATTGAAGCACATAAACAATTGGATGATGTCCGATATTACACAAAAATGCCACTGGACCCCACTCCTGTCTTTAAAAAAGAAATAGATGATTTCTTACATTTTGCTTATGATAATGACATCATATTGATGAAAACATTAAACCATTTAACAATCTCTGACCCCATTAGACCATACATCTATTTTCTACCAAAAATACACAAAGATCTTTTGCATCCACCAGGTAGGCCCATTGTATCAGGTATGGGTTCACTAACTGAGCCATTGTCTGATTTTCTAACTATGCATTTAAAGCCTTTATTAAGATTTGTGAGGTCAAGAATACAGGATACCACACAATTCTTGGGCATTGTTAATGATATGCAGTTAGATTCAGACTGGATACTCTGTACTTTAGATGTATGCTCATTATACACCAATATTCCACATTGGGCCGGGTTAGATGCTATTGAATTCTGGCTTCATCGATCAAATATGTATCAACCAGGATTCAGTACTTTACTATTGAATTTGACTGAGCATGTGTTGACAAAAAATGTCTTTTTCTACAATCAGGAATGTTTTCTGCAGATCAGAGGTACAGCAATGGGGGCCTCGTTTGCCCCCATTTATGCTGATCTATTCATGGCGTATATAGAAGAAATCATGATATATGATGATACTCACAATTGGTTTCTACCTGACATTGATATCTGGGGCGAAGATATTTGGATGACTGCTGGATGGTTTGGAGATCAGATGTTTCATCTCTTCAAGAATTTATGGATTATTTGAATGATAATAAATGGGGAATACAATTTACTATCACCCATGATCAGAAATCTATAACCTTTTTGGATGTTTTGATAACCAGAAACATGGACAATACTTTAAAAACTGAAGTATTTAGAAAATTTCCCCAATATAACACTATACTCCATGCCTCCAGCTTTCATCCAAAACATATCGCCAGAAACATTCCAAAGTCACAATTCATTAGAATCAGACGCAATTGTTCTGACAACACTAGTTTTGATCACCATGCTCAGGATTTGTGTAATAGATTTAAGGACAGGGGTTATAAATCAGGGTATGTTACAATGGCACATAGCCATGCCTCAGGCTTACACAGATCAGATCTTTTGAAATATAAAAAGAAACCAGTCAAGACCAACACAGTGCGTTTTACAACTACATATGGAAGAAATACTAATAATTTTACTCAAATTATTAGGGACAATTGGAATATACTAGATGCAGATGCTAGAATCAAGGCAATCATTCCTAACAAATGTTTATTCTCTTTTCGCAAAGGAAAGAATCTGGCAGGATACTTTAATCACTATAAGCATCATTTTGATTCCTCCTTAACACAGGTTTATCAAACAACTATTTTGGGGGATAAACTCATTGGTTCTTTTCCTTGTGGTCATTGTGTTAATTGTAAACACATGATAAAAACCAAAGAATTCACAAGTAGGAATAGTAATAAAGTCTTTGATATTCAATTCTTTGCAAACTGTAACACTGATTGGGCCATCTATATGGCATGTTGCACTTGTCACTCATTTTATGTTGGGCAAACTTCTCGACCAGTTAAATTAAGGGTGTCCGAACATTTGAGTGACATTAGATGTAAAAAATCATCCAACGCATTATACAAACACACACTTGTACATAATAAGGCCAAATTTCATTTTACAGTCATTGATAAAATTATTGGTGACAGAACCAATAAATGTGGCTGGCATAGAAAACTTGATATGAAAGAAAAGAAATGGATCACCAAACTTGGTGCACTCTTTAACCCAGGGCTGAATGAATACTTATAAATATATCTGGTCTAATATATTGTATATTTAATAAATTCAATTTTGATATGCAATTTTGCTATGCAATGTTTGATTGACATGTACTCTTAATTTGTGTATCTGATTCTTTATGTATATCTATATTACTGATTAATATTAATGAGCGTAGTATTTCATGTTCATCCAATCAGTATGTCTTGATGTGTATTTAAAAGCATTGCATGACTGGCTCTACATTAATACACTGAAGAAGGCCATATTGATTTTTGGGCCGAAACCGGTATGTCTGTGAGCTTTCATGCTTTTCTGGTAGCTTTTTATTAAACTACCTTGTTGAACGGTTCACCAGTTGCTGGCTTTTTTCCTTTACTTGTTCTGTCCTTGAGCCAGTTTGCAACCCATCTTGTGACATATGGGTTTACATCTAAGCTGGTGAGCTTTTCTATGATGCCCGAGTGGGGTATTGTGTCTAACGCTTTTGCTAGGTCAAGGTAGGCTGTGTGAACTGCCTTACCCTCATCAATGGCCTTAGTGACTGTTTCGAAAAAGTCGACCAAGTTCAAGAGGCAGGATCTGCCCTTGACAAAGCCAAATTGGGTAGGATCCAGTGTCTGTAGGTCCCCAATGTCTTTATTTATGAGTTCCATTATGATCCTCTCCATAGCTTTGCAGACAAGGCTCATCAAGCTTATGGGGCGGTAATTTCCAGGGTCTGTAGAAGCACCGCCTTTGTGGAGAGGGACCACAGTTGCCGTACACCATTCTTTGGGTACGTATCCTGTAGTAAGGCTAAGATTAAACAGCAGCCTTATGTGTGGGTTTAGTTCCTCATTGAGTTCGTGTAGCACACAGCCGGGGACACCGTCCGGTCCTATTGATGCTGTGTTTATTGCTTTAGAGAGAGCAGCTCTCACCTGGGCATCTGAGATGTTTGGGAGGCTAGACTCTGGTGGGATAGATATTTCTCCTTTTGGGGAGGGAGGAAGAGAAATTTGCACTGAACCTGTCTGCCAGTATGTTGGCAATGTCTGTGGGTTCAGTGATTTTTTTATCATTTTGGACTAATTCTGAGCATATCTGGGAGTTTCCACCCAGGTTTCTAACATAGCTAAAGAAGGCCTTATGATTGTCTTTTGTGTCATTAGCGATTTTTCTCTCAAAGTTGGCCTTGGATGATTTTATGAGTGATCGTAGTTTTTTGCTAGTATTGATCATAGATGCCTTCCCTTTTAGGGATTTTGCTCTGTCATGTAGTAGCTTTCTCCTCTTGTTGTAGAGTTTGTTTATGGCTGGGGTCCACCAGACCGGGCACCTGCCTTTGGTGGAAAGGGTCTTGATTTTATTAGGGATTGCTTGATCCATACATTCCTGGAGGTGCTCATAGAAGGCATTTGTAAGGGTTTCAGCAGCGTGGGTTGTGGTTTCCACTGGCTCGGGGGCCTTTAAGGATACAACTCGAGTGTTAACAAGTGTGAAGTTTGGTTTTGAGAAGTTCTTCACTGGGGTCTTTTTGCTGGGGTGGGGGCGGGATGTGGATCTCCAGTGAGATTAATTTATGGTCTGATCTCACCAATGAGGGATATACTTCCGGTGTGGAGCATTTTGTCCCCATGTTTGTGATGATCAGGTCTAGTATATTTCTCCTCTTGTGGGAATGGTGACTAGTTGTTCCATAGCATTTGAGTTTATGAACTCAAGGAACCTTTGGGCTAGGGTGTTGGGGCTTGAGTAATGTTCCCAGTCTATGTTTGGGTAGTTGAAGTCACCCAATATGATGGTGTTTGGAGAGACATTCATACTCTCCAGTGTCTTCAGGAAGGCTGTGTGGGTTTCCTGAGTTTGGGAAGGTGGTCTGTAGCATGTTACAAACTGTAGGGCAGTTTTACCTATGGTTAATTGCACCTGGATGGTCTCCGATGCTTCGTGCGTTGCCACTAACCTGGAGGTGTGGGTATCCTTTATGAATATGGATACTCCCCCTCCTTTTGTGGTTCGGTCCGGATTTTGGGGCCGGAACGCATGATATGAGGTATAACCTGATAGTGCTGGGGTGCTCTCAGGAGCCTTGAACCAGGTTTCAGTCACAGCACAGACATCGATGTTCTCCATACTGAGGAGGGCTTCGAGGGTGTGCATCTTGAGGTTTAGACTTCTGGCATTGAGCAGTATTACCCTTAGTTTTTCTCCATTTTTGTTTTTCAGGGCGGTAGGTTTATCATTTGAGCCTTGCCTAAAAAAGGCACTATGGGGGTGGTAAGAGCCTTTGCCAATATCCGGAAACCCAGGGGTGACAGGTGCAAGCCGTCCCTTGCGAAGCAGCGTGGCTTGTCAAGCATGTCATCCCAGGCAGACAGACATTGGATCCTCTTAGAATGACACCAGTAATTAAGCCAATTATTAAAGCTGATCATTTTGTCTCTGTATTGTGGCATCATTCTTGGTGAGGGTAGGATACTGCTCAGGGTCAGGGTCATACCGGCCTGGGCTAAATAATCTGAGAGCTCCTCTATGTCTCTTTTCATGTAGTCCAGGGAGGTACGTCTCAGGTCGTTCACACCGGCATGGACAATGACTGAGTCATACTTGTACTTGCTGTGGAGTGACCTGAGTGCTTGTGTTATGTGGCGGATTCTAGCGCCTGACAGGCAGCTTACTGTGATCTTTTCCTTGTTCAGTCTGGTGAGTAAGACTTCTTGTCTTAATGGCTTAATAGCATCCTGTATTCAATATTTCAATGATGGCATTTGACTTTTTTCCTCCTCTCCCTTATTGTTCTGGGTTATTATGGTAAGACGTCATCTGTTTTTAATTTAGCTGCACAGTAATATATAATATTTACTGCTGTTATATCACATGTATTTCTGTTAATAGTTTTGGTTACTGTGTACATTTGTTTTATCAGACCATTTTGGGTCTTATTGACAAAAAATCTGTTTCTTTCATTTATCTTAATATATCTATCCATCTCTGTTAAATTAAACAACTCTTAATTTAGATCATATCCTGCTAAAATGAGGGCACTTTCTTTGTTCTCTGTTTCCTGCTGGTATTCTACAGGAAGTTCCAAAACATCTTCCTGTGGCATATACTATTCAGCTGCATCCAGTGTCATCCATTGCTTTTTCATATGGGAACTCACTGTCCTATCACTCCACGACATCGACTGCATCAGATTTGCCACTCTTTCTTGCTCCTTACCTTACTTTGAACTCCAGCTGAACTTTTGTACTGGTTTCCTATTGACAGTTAAAGAGTATTTTTATGTAGCAAGTGATCATATCCTTCCTGTTCCAGCTTTTTTCCCACAATTTGGGACTTGTTGTTCCAGCATGCTGCTACATCACCAGAGTTGGATTTTCCACTTAAATTGTTCACTTATCAGGTAAGCCATAACTTCAGTTTCTATTTCACTAACTTATCCATAACTAATCATATTTTCTACTCCCCCCCCTTTGTTTTCTTATTTTTGTATTGTGAAATTTTCCATATCTGGATGCCTTTGCCTGCATTTCTCTTCAAATACCTTTGGTGCTGCTTTTTTTGTATCAATTAGTTTTGCTTTCTCATTTGCATAAATATTGCACCATATTAAATCTATTATTCTTTCCCATGTCCATAAAAATTATAAATAAATAAAAAATTATATAAATAAATAATAAAGCCACCTGTCTACATGAACATGGCGATTTATGTTCAGTTTCTTTGTAATAAGATAATATTTAAACAATATTGACTATTTTCCTCTGTCTCTTTCATTCAGAAGATATATAGTCTAGAATAATGAACAGGTTCAGATTCAGCACTAGGCAACCTAAACAGCTGTCTAGGATCTGGTCCTTTCAGCCAGAATGTAAAAATTAAAAAAAAACTAAAATTCTCCACTTCCCATGAGCTTCACTGTGCTGAGAACAGTGCCAGTACAGAAGTTAAGCATCGTCTGAAGTCTGCCCTTCTGCCCATCATCTGCACAGGAGTTCAGACCCATCTGCAGTACTGAAACATAAGAGATTTGATTTGATATTACTGAAGTGCTCACACACGGCAGTTAGAAGAACCCAATCAGCAAAGCACAGAAGGTCAACGATCAGACATGGCAGTTAGCAGAGCCCCATCAGCACTGCATCCATCTGCACTGCTTCAGATTTTCCCACAAGAAAGTTTGCCCTAACACTGTCTGTGCAGGAGAAACTTAACTGAATTTGGAACATTACAGCATGAACAGTGAAACATGGTTTAATCATTTTTATTGTGCAAGTGCAGGACTTATACAAGGGAGATTTGTGTCTTACTGAAGGGTGTGTGTGTGTGTGTGTGTGTGTGTGTGTGTGTGTGTGTGTGTGTGTGTGCTCGTGTGTGCATGTGTGTATCCTTCTGCAGTTTGGATATCTTCCTTCATGGATTGTAAAGGATTTCTTCCTCCTGTATGGATATCTGCTTATAGATGATTGCAGAAAATTCAAGGTAAGTCACTGAAGATTGAATTTAGTCAGTAATATCAAGTTATTGCTCAGAAAATACATGTTTTTACTCAGCACATTCACTGTGACTTGCTCAAAAATCACACAGTTTTATCCATTCCTTTTGAACTTTTTTTCCTTTCTGGTAAATTATTATGGATTGCAGTAATTAACTAATGATAGGTATGCTTAAGAAAATATTTTCTAATACAAAGCTTTTTATTCTAGTAACTTTCTAGGTACAGTATGTAAGAGAAACATTTTAAAAAAATTGGTCCTGATTTTTGGGTCTTTGCCTCTGATTTGAGCTAAGAAGTTGAGACTCCAGAAAGAGTCTGGAATAATTTCAGCTGAATGGTTTTTTGACAGCAAGGAGCTGAGATGTGTTTCCTGTCCATTGTTTATTAATTTATTTATTCATTTGTTCTCTGGTAGATATCTGAAGTGTACAGTCATGCAAGTTTCTGTGACTGTTAGTTATGTGTTTTGTGTGTGTGTGTGTGTGTGTGTGTGTGTGTGTGTGTGTGTGTGTGTGTGTGTGTGTGTGTGTGTGTGTGTGTGTGTGTGTGTGTGCAAATACTTGGTTCTTGTAACCCACATTAGTTATGGTGTACAGGAAGGAACTGATTGCAGTAAATAGGATCATCATATGAGCAATGGTCATTTGGATACAATCCTTAGTTTTCTTTATCTACTGACATCACATTTATTATTTGACTGTGAGTAAACTGGACAGCATAAAGTCTACAAGTTTAATTTTAATATTTGAATTGTGAATATATTTTACATTACCTAGTTTTGTCTGGCACGTGGGTGTAAAATGCACTGTGTTGGGCTACAACTGTCTGTCTGTCTGGATGAGTAAGGCTATGAGCTGTTTTTGTAGTGCAGGGCTTTATTTTCTCATCTTTCATTTGTCTAGTGTCTGACCCTGACCGAGTCACTACACCAACCGGTGCTCCTAGACTACTCCTGAAAAAAGACACATGCCTAGAGGGTGAACCAAGCTGTTAGCAAATGCATTGCACATTTGTCTTCTGAATTCCTGCACCCTTCACATATACAGTATTAGACAGTAATGACTGGTTCACTAAATAGGTTCATAGGTTCATACTAGGCTATCTGCCCTAGGGCATTTATAAGCCTATCCAGAATGTGTTTGGCTTTCGCCACCCATTTTAAATTTATTTTGCTATGCCCTTTTTCGAGGTTAGTATACTGTGCCTCTGTCTAACAGTGACACAGAAGTGATACCCGGGGTAAACCTACAATCTCCCATCCACTCATCAAGATTCCTCTTGAAGAGAGTCAATGAGGGACTCTGCCTAACCTGGACTGGGATTTTATTCCAGAGTGAAGGGAGCCTCTGGGTTATGAATCTGTCCTCCAGCATGTCCTATTTATTTCAGTGCTGAGGTTCAAGTCTCTCGAGCGTAGCTCAATGGGATTTGGATTTTCTGAGGTGCAGCATGTCCATTAATTCCGGGTTGGACATGGCTTTATACGTCAGGCACAGATCGCCTCTGAACAGGCGGTATGCCACTGAGTAGAGCTGGAGTTTCTTTAACCGGGCAGCATATGGCATCTGTTTGAGCCCTTTGATCCTCTTGGTGAGGTACTTTTGGGGTCTTTCCAGTTGCTGCAGGTGTCTGGTAAGGTACATCCCAAAAGGGGCATTGTACTCAATTATGGGCCTGATGAGGGATGAGTAAAGAGGCATGATGACCTTCCCTGATCTAGATGTGAATCCCTTCATGATTAGGTGGGCTATAGAAAATGTTCTATTACCACTTTGGCCACGTGGTTGTCAAATGAGAGATTGCTATCAACTTGGGTCCCCAGGTCCCTAATTACTTCTTCTGTACTTAATGGATTACCACCTATGTGGTAATTTGTGGGCACTTTGTTTTTGCCAAAGGGGATGACTATACACTTTTTGGCATTTAGCTTGAGGCCATGGCTCTGGCACCAGTTGTCTGTTTCTATGAGGCCCTTTTGGAGGATGCTTGTGTCGGCTGGAGAGTCGATTATGGCGCCCAGTTTGCAGTCATCTGCGAACTTGGTCAGCCACAGTCCTTCCGTGTTGGCCTGTACCTTGAGAAATATATACCGAACAAGAGAGGTCCCAGGACTGAGCCTTGTGGGACACCACTTGTAACTGGTTTGGAGTCTGACATGGCTCCAGCAATTCTAACCATGTGGGTTCTGTCCTTGAGCCAGTTTGCAATCCATCTAGTGACATAGGGGTTTATAGTTAAGCTGGTGAGCTTATCTATAATGCCCGAGTGGGGTATTGTATCGAAGGCTTTGCGAGGTCCAGGTAGGCTGTGTGGACCACCTTCCCCTCGTCAATGGCCTTGGTGACTGTTTCAAAGAAATCAACCAGGTTTAAGAGGCAGGATCTGCCCTTAACAAAGCCGAACTGGGTAGGATCCAGTGTCTGTAGGCCCCCAATATCTTTATTTATGAGGTCCATGATGATTCTTTCCATAGCTTTGCAGACCAAGCTAGTCAGGCTTATGGGGCGATAGTTTCCAGGATCCGTTGAGGCACCACCTTTATGGAGAGGGACCACTGTTGCTGTATGCCACTCTTTGGGTACATATCCTGTAGTAAGGCTGAGATTGAACAGTAGTTTTATGTTTGGGTTTAGCTCTTCTTGGAGTTCATGTAGGACGCAGCCCGGGACACCGTCTGGTCCCACTGATGCTGTGTTTTTTGCTTTGGAGAGGGCGGCTCTTACCTGAGCATCTGAGATGTCAGGGGGGCAGCACTCTTCTGGGATAGATATTTGCCCTTTTAGTGGGGAGGGGGGGGAGAAGTTTGTGCTGAACCTGTCAGCTAGGATGTTGGCAATGTCTGTGGGTTCATTGTATTTTTTGTCATTTTGGACTAATTCTGAGCATATCTGGGAATTACCACCCAGGATCCTAACATAACTAAAGAAAGCCTTGTGATTATCCTTAGTGTCCTGTGCAATTTTTCTCTCGAAGCTGGCCTTAGACAATTTTATGAGTGCCCGTAGTTTTTTGCTAATACTGATCAGGGATTCCTTCCCTTTTTGGGATTTTGCTCTATCATTTAGTAGCTTCCTCCTTCTATTGTATAGTTTGTTTATGGCTGGGGTCCACCAGACAAGGACGTCTGCCTTTGGAGGATTGGGTCTTGGTTTTATTTGGGATCGCATGATCCATGCATTCCTGAAGGTGTTCATAGAATGCATTTATAAAGGATTCTGCAGTCTGGGCCGTATTTTCCACAAGCCCGGGGGCTTTGAAGGATTCCACCTCGGTTTTGAGGACTGTGAAATTTGCTTTAGAGAAGTTTTTCACTGTGGTTTTCTGGGCAGGGGGTGGGGTCGGGATGTGAATATCCAGTGAGATTAGTTTATGGTCTGATCTTACCAGTGAGGGATACACTTCTGGTCTGGAGCATAGAGTCCCCATGTTGGTGATGATCAGGTCTTGACTATGAGTCCTAACACATCTTGTAGTTTAATGGATTACCAGATGAATTTTTCCATACATGTGAGTTTCAAGGGAAGAGTTATTTACTATATTGTTTTGTTTGGGATATTGGTATGGTTACAGGATTGGAGGTCCAGCTGATCCCCCTGCCTAGGGTGCCATTTCACCATGATCCAGCACAGGTATAGAAGCAATTAAGCTGATGATAGCACCACTATAGATCGTTATACTGTACAGACTCGGAATGTCTTTAAACTGAGTACATTTGTAATACACTTCTCGTTTAACTTTCAAAGACATGATGGACAACTATTAGCTTATCTCAGGATGTCTAAGGACAGCCACATGCTCACAGAAAATGCACTCCCTTTATTAACATGGTCATAAACATCTGTGAGAGTTGTAAATATATCTAGAATATTAAGGCTAACCTGAGCAAACATAAACATGAACACACGCATTCAAACACACACACACACAGACACACACACACACACAGACACACACACACACACACACACACACACACACACACACACACACACACACACACACACGCACACTTACTATTACATGTGCAGAGGTTTTGAAGAATACACTGACAAGGCCTCACCTATACCTAAAGAACCCATAAAGTGAGCAAAACATAAACGTCAGGCATGCAAAACATTACATGGACCTCCCATTGACCACAGTAAATCACACGTACGTAGTCAGTCTGCAGTAGAAGTGGGAAGAATTCATAATAACACAAACATAAAGGCATACATTGTGATCTCACAACCCTCAATATTCCCAGTAATTACTGACACCATTTTGTAAAAAATATAGATATGTGCCACTTGAATTTGCAGGGAGTTTGTGAAAATGTCATACCTTCCTGAAGTCAAAATTAAAGTCATCTAGTCTTCCAGGAAAGAGTCTAACAAAATAGCTTGCTTACGTGCAGTAAATTCTTCCATGTTGGGTTGGGGAATGCCTGTAGGATACCAAGTATAGTAACAGGGTTTTGAGTCAGTTAATGAAGGACATATTCTTTGGGCCTTGAATCCTTTTCATACGGGTTATCTGTGAGAGTTCTGGATGCAGCATGTGTCTGGACAGATACCTGCCATAGGAGGCATTGTACTCAAAGACTGGATTAATATCACTGAGTAAAGATGAACAATGACATCCCTAGATCTAGACACAATCCCTTTGTTTATAAGCTGGACAATATAGAACTTTCTAATGGGTGGGTGCAGTGGTGCAGAGATTAGCATTGCCAACTCAAAGCAAAAGGTTCTCTGGTTCAATTCTTGGCTGGGGTGCATTCTGTGTGGAGTCTGTATGTTCTCCCTGCAGTCAAGTGAGTTTACTCCAGGTGTTTTGGCTACCACCAACATCCCAGAGACATGCTGAAGGTGGGTTGGACACTATAAATTGGTCATAGATGTGATTGTTTGTGCCTTCTGTGGAAGATTAGGTTCTGGGCTGGCAACTCGACAGTGTAAAACTCCACTGCCAATCATTCTGTGGACTGTTGTTCCACTGTGGCGACCCCTAATAGGAAAAGCTGAAAGGAAAAGAAGACAGAAAAGCTTTCTAATGACAATGGACACATGTTGATTGAAAGTTAAGTCGATGTCCACAAATCCCTAACAAATGGGTCAACACTTAGAGATGTATTGTCAATGTGGTAGTTCCCCAGGATAGATGATTTCTTAAAGGATATGATAATGCATTTCTTGACATTTAGTTTCAGTACATGATTTTAGCACCAAATTATGTACTTAGGAAAAACTTTGCTGCTCCTAGTTTGCAGCTATCTGCAAACTTAGTCAGCCAGAGCCCATTAGCATTTACTTTAACTTCAGATAAGATGCCAAAAGGAGAGGTCGCAGTACAGAACACTGGGGGACTCTACATAAAATTTGTGTCTTTGTGGAGGTAACTCTCCTAGTTTGATTTCCTATGTCCTATAACTGAGTCAGTTGGCAGTCTACCTGGAGACATGGGGTTTAATATAGCAATAACCCACGCCTGGGTGTGGGTAATGCTAAATTTACCCACGGTTGGCGTGGTTTGGTCCCGGGGACCAAACATAGCCAACCGTGGGTAAATTTAGCATTACCACACCCAGAAGTGGTTATTATATTATCATGACATTATTTAAGAAAAGAAACTGTTACTTTTCTTAAATAATGGCATAGTATAATGCCTGTTTACTGCCCTTCCGCAGATGTCTGGCATCCGCGGCAGTTCTGATGTACTGCGGCGCTGCGCGGTACATCAGAGCTGAGCAAAAACGGAGAAAGCAAGATCTCCGTTGCTTTAATGTCTCGCTATGTTAAATGAGTTTAACATAGCGAGACAGTTTAAAATAAGCAGCGGACATCTCCGTTGCTTATTTTAAACTGTCTCGCTATGTTAAACTCATTTAACATACCGAGACACTAAAAAGCAACGGGAGATCTTCTCTGTTAACAAAACACTGTCTCGCTATGTTAAATGGGTTTAACATGGCGGACAGCTTTAAAATAAGCAACGGAGATCTCCGTTGCTTATTTTAAAGCTGTCTCGCTATGTTAAACCCATTTAACATAGCGAGACAATGTTTTAAAAAAACGTGTTATACTAATGGAAAAAAGTCCGGGCGACCGGACCTTTTTCCATTAGTATAACTCGGTTTACAACGGGCATGCTGGCCAATCAGCGTGCACGTTTTGGGGGGGTCATGGTATAATTCCCAATTTATTTATCTTTTCTGCAATGCTTGAGTGGAAGATTGTGTCAAAAGCTTTTGTCAGGTGGATGTATGCAGTGTGTACCATTTTATCTTCATCCATTACTGTTCTGACAGTTTTAAAAAAGTCTTCCAGTTTGAATAAACATGACCTGCTTTTATGAATCCAAACTGAGGCTGGTTCAGTGTTTGGAGATTCCCTCTATCCTTACTGATTAGTTCTTTAATACGTCTTTCCATGGCTTTGCATATCAGGATGGTCAGACTTATGGATCTGTAATTGCCTAGGTCTGTGAAAGGTACTCCCTTATGTAGGGAAATGACTGTCTATTCTTCATTCAGTTGGTACAATTAGTTTAAGGAGGCTGAGATTGAACAATGTTGTTAGGGAAGTGGCTAAATCATGATTCATGACATTTAAGATGCATCCAGAGATATTGTCAGGACCCACTGATGCTGTATTTTTAGCTTTTGAAAGAGATCTTAGGCTTTGGGCTTGTGTGATATCTGGAGGAGAGCCAGTTTCAGGTATATCTTGAGGAACTGATGGAGGGGAGAGAGGGCTAAAGTTAGAGCTGAATTTATCCACCAGTTAGTTCACTATATCCTCAGCCTCAGTGTAGGTAACAATGTTCACAATCAGCTCGGTGCATTGTTGCATTGTGCTTTTGAGATTACAAACACAACTAGAAAAAGGCCTTGTGACTCATTTCAGCCTGGGTAACTATTTTAACCACATGCTTGGCTTTGGTGGATTTTATTAAGCTCCTGAGTTGTTTGTTAATTTCAATGGTGAGGGCTTTATCATTCTGTGAATCATACGTCTTACTTTTGGTCAAAATTCTTTTTTTTTTATTATAAAGCTTATTGATATTATGGTTCCACAGTATGGGTTTGTTTCTAGGGTTTGTCCCACACTTATTCCTACAGGGTACAGCTGTTTATATGCTGGCATAGTGTGGTGGTATACATTTCTGTGTATTAAGTGGCGCTAACTGGGTTTGGTGAGGATTTGAAGTTTGCCAATGCATCACTTATGAGTAGATAGTTTGCCTTAGAGAAAACTCTGATGGTACCTTGGGTGGAAGGGTTCTCTGGTTTCAATTTTATTTTGAAGGAGGAGGCTTCATGGTCAGAGCTAATAAGTTATGAAGATGCACAAGGAATGGTGTAACATGTTTCTGTGTTACTAACAACAAGATCCAATATATTATTCCCCCCACTGGGTACTGTGACTAATATTAAGTTCAGGAATATCTATACTTGTACACAAGTAATGGTTTAGGTTTCCCAGTCTATAGCTGGATAGTTTAGATCAGCTAGGAAATTGGATTTGGGTTTAATACCATGTTGTGTCTTTTTTGGGTCATAGATGGAGTTCTATAGCTAACTAATATATAATATGGGACCTTTCTGATGCTTATTAGGATGTGAAGAAGCTCTAGTGCATCATGCTGTTTGCCAACTTGATACAAGTCCCTTCTGGAGGAAGATTGAAACACATCCAGCTTTCATTTCCCTCCTGCGCAGTAGCTAGTGTAAACGTTTGGAAGGTGTTATAGCCCTGCACAGCCGGAGTGCTCTCTGACATCTTAAACCTTGTGTCTTATTCTTTGACATCTTAAACCTTGTGTCTTATTCTCTGACATCTTAAACCTTGTGTCTTATTCTCTAAACAGATATCAATGTGCACTGGCGTGAGAAGGGTTTCTAGAGAGTGACATTTCTTGTTTAGGCTCCTGGGATTGATTAGCAACAATTTCATATTTTCTGCTGCTTGCTTCATTATTTTGATAAATTTATCAGGTTGGGATTGCATAAAAAAGGCACTGTGGAAGGGCTCATGACTTTGAGAACCAGTGTGCTATGTGAGAAGGTAGCCTTAACTTGCTGAGTGTGCTTTTCCTCTGTGTTGTATTTTGAAGGTCTTTGAGATTTAGGAACATTGATCTTTAGAACCTTAGCATATGTTGAATTATGTGTATTGTGACGGCCTTGGACAGGTGTAATGTGTGGTATACTGCTGACAGTTTTGGTGTCTGAGTTTACGTGTGTGTGAGACTTTTACCTCTAAGGATGCACATGTCTCACATACTGTATTATGCTGTTTGAGTAACAGATGATCATAGAAAGCATGAGATAATTCTTACACTGTCGCAAGATACCCATCTCAATCAAGCTGGCTAGAGAACCTTTGAGGAAGTACTCATTCAAGATTCCAACAGGAATAGCTATGGGGCAAGGTTTAGCAAATCTGCTTAGAGTTTGGCTTGTTTAGGATAATGTTTGTATGGATTTGCTACTGCTATAATTAGGAACCTGTAAACTAACTGTAGTGAAAACTTACTAATTTAAAACTAAAATCACTGCAAACAGTATCACTATATTCAATATTAAGTAATTTTATAAATGTCTTTCATCTTAGTTTAAAAGGACAGACTTTGCAAAATGATATGTGGTTATTGTCAAATAACGTTTATTGTATGTTATAATTAAAGTTGAAAATGGATACAGTAGAGTAGGTATAAAACTTGTACTGATATGTTAAGAAATTAAACTTAGGAAGTTTGGTTTGTGGATGTGTAAACTTCCAAAATGAGTAATAATTGTACTCTTAAAAATATAAACTTTAAACTACTCCTGCATCCAGCTGTTCATCCATGTGCTAACATGTCTGAGAAGGCTATTACAAATATTATACTGACAAGTGAAGGTCAGATGAAATCTCAAACATACTAGCAAATAAAAATAAGTTTTCTGGCAATAAAATCCCCAATATGCATTAACAACAAAAAAATATGTTTTCATAGAGAAAGCATTTTGGGACATAAGTACAAACTAAGGGGCTTATTTGCAGTTAGCAGCTTTTTTCTGTTAGAGATGAAGAAAAATGGATAATCAGAGATAAAAGTTTACTGTAACCATACAAACATACATACAAATATTTCAAGCACGGTCATTAACGTGCTTCTAGCTTGCCAATATACCAAAAAACTTGTTCCCATAATAAGTATCCTGACTGTTCTTAAAAATATCTAAACTAGTCCTTGCTTTAATCTAATATGGTAGTCTGTTCCATGCATCAGCTACTCTGTCAGAGAACCAATTAGTACATTTCTCATTCCTATAGAATCTCCTATATAGGTTGTCTGATGATTCTCTAGAACTTTTTATTAATCCCAAACATTCCCAGAGGTAGTTGTCACTAAATGCCCTATATGGGTCTACTTTATACACTCAAAAGCTGAAAACCCAAATCCAAATAGAGCAACACGTAAAGAGCGAACCGCGAATATGTCGAATGAACAAAATCATGAAAGTGGAAATATCAAATTTGCATAGTTGGCCCATCTGCGGCATAGCTCCGTAAGGTAAGTGTGAGATAGTTATGGACATTAGGGTTAGGGAGGGGTTAAGGTAAGTGCATAGGTAGGTAGTGTATGTAAGGTTTTGTGTAGGTAATGTATGTAAGGTTTAGTGTAGGGTTTTGTTAAGTTTATGTGTGTGGAATATTTAGTTTGTTTGGGTATAGCTCCATAGGGGAAGTGTGCAGTAGTTACAGACCTTAGGGTTAGGGAGGGGTTAAGGATAGTGCATAGATAGTTGTGTATGTGGGGTTTAGTGTAGGGTTATCAGTAGGGTTTTGGTGCTTTAATTTAGGGTTAGAAGTAGGGTTTTGGTTAGTGTATGTATGTGTTTTTTTATTGTGTTTGGGTAGGTAGTGTGTTGCGGGTGGTGGGTTGGCCGATTATGACGGTTCGAGGTTTTAAATTTTGCGCTTTAGTACATTTGCCATATTTGTGGTTCGCTTTTTATATGTTGTGCTATTTGGATTCGTGTTTTTCATGTTTCAAGCGCATAAAGTAGACCTGCCCTATATACCCGAATAAGATCTCCTCTTAGATATCTGTAAAAGACACTGTATAAGTTCAGATATTTTAGTCTTTCATAATAACTTAAATTTCATATCCATGGATACCCTTGGTATATTTCTGTTGTACTCTTTCCAGTTTACTCATGCTTGTTTTCTTATAGGGTTTCCATATTGTTATTCCATACTCAAGTTTGGGTCTAATGTAACTAACAAACAATGACTTCATTATTTTTGATTTCCTAGAGTTTATAAATCCTTTTATGCAACCTATAGTTCTATAACTATCATTAACCAATTGGTTGATATGGTTAGAAAAACTCATAGCTTAATATACCCATATACCCAGGTCCTTAAACGAGTCTACATGATTCATTCATTCATTCATTCATTCATTCATTCATTTGTTCGTTTATTTATTTGTTGACACTTCATATAACACAAGAACTTTTTAGAACAGTAGAATCGGTAATTTTATTTTTCACGTTCATCTAATGCTATCAGAACTTATAACAATTCTTAAAGTTGTGAAACCACTAAATACTGTGGGATGTTTCAAACACAGCAGATTGGTATTGCAGGAAATATCAGTTGATTTAAGTTTTAATCTATGCATTTTTCATGAGCAATATGTACATATATAATATGTATATATATTTATATTTATATATATATATATTTTTTTATATTTATGTTTATATTTATATATGTATATATTTTTTTTATAAATGATTTTTTATTAATAGTGTTATGTGATGGAATGAATTATATTTGCTTTCATTTTTAAATTAGCTGGTATATCAGTTTTACCGGTTGAAAGCAGTGTATATGCAACTTTAAATTTTAATTGCATAATTATGATGATTAACTAACAGGATATGGGTTAATTCATTGCTATATAAGGCATGTAATATGATATGCTGTTACTGAAGTCTGATGAAATGTTTGTGAACGTGAAAGCGCTTACTTTTGGATCCAGCATTTGTTTTGAATATTAAACTCTTGAAGTGAAAACTGGGGTTTTTTGTTAACATCAGCGTTGGTGAGCTCCTTTTGTGTTTTGTTGTTGAGTATATAATTTTTCTGAGGAGCACTTTACCCAGCAAGTCGTGGTTCTGTTGATTCAGTAGCATTTGGTTGCATTTCTACATTGCTGTTGGAACATGGCTGATGATATTGAAGTTTTGGATGAAACTGAAATGCCACAGTTTATGCATGGACTTTTATTCAGTGGTCTAACTTGTGTCACCACCAATCCATTGTTAAAACTCACCACGAAGGAACTAACTGCTAATGGAGAAGCCACTGTGAACACACTACATAATATGGAGGTTATATTAATAATGAGGAAACTTGAAAACAAACTTCAGAAATTAAAGAGCATACAATGGCAGAAACAGCACATGGAAGCATGTTTAAGCTTCCAAGTAGTTCCTAGAGGTCTGAGGGTGTTGAAGATGCTGACCTTTGGAACTACTTACCCGGACTTGTTATGTAAGTGGCAGAAATTGAATTTAGATACGAGCTATGGCTACATTAAACTACTTGTTGAACAATATAGCTTGATAGAAAAAACATTGATTGCTGAAGTTAATACTATTGAAGCAGAGCTTAAGCTCTTACTAAAATCTACGGAACTGAAAATTCTGTTTGATGATTTAAAAATCATGGTGTCATCTTTAGATAACAAATTGATGCAAGATAAGAAGAGAAAACTTGAACGTGACTTCATCGATTTTCAAAATGGAAATGTGTTCTCTTGGCCTAAGGACAATGTGAACAACAATTACACTAATAAAATGAAGTACATGGACGATTTAATAACAATAATGTCAATAATAAGAAAGATGAGACTTTCATTAGAAGCAATTCGTTAGCATCAGCTTCCGCGCCTGTCATGGGGGCGGAGGCAGGAACAAACAATGTGGCTGGCTATGATAATCCACAAGTTGATACAGGCAACGTAATGACGTCAGCAGGCACAGTAGTAGTGGAGGCGATGGTGCATTCGAATGGCGTGGATATAGCCAATACTTCGCAAGTACAGGAATTGAGTGAAACAGTTGATTCAAGTACAAGGGTCATTAGAAGAAGGGTACCTGATATAACTCCTTCTGAATCTACTGTCACTTCAGATCAGGAAGTGTTTACTAAGGGGAATGGATTTCATTCTTTTCCTCTGCCGATCAGGCAGTTCAAACGAAAAACATGGTCACCACAGAACAAGGTAAGAAAAAGGAAGAGCACCGAGGAAATGTACGAATTACAAAAGAAAGCACTACGACCCATGAACAGGGTTTAGTAGTCAACATTTCAAGGTACTGTTTAACAGAACACGAGGTCTCTGTTTTGAATAAGGGACTAAATTTTATACCTTCTGGTTTCACTGATGTTACTGACATTATAATAGACATTAAGATGTTCACTAGGAATATTAGTCTGAAGTTGTTGTTTGGTAATCACGCATGCAATATAAATGCAGATGATATGAATGGTCTTAGGAAACCTTCAACTTTTACACCGCAATTACACCCTATGTTAGATGCCTTTGAGCGTGCATGTGAGAATGATTTGATAGATTTGTATAAAAGGAATGATATTAAACCAGATTTCTTCAATATGACTTTGAGTGAAAAAGAAGCTATAACAAGTCTACAAAGAAATAATGATATTATAATACGTCAAGCTGATAAGGGTGGGGCGATTGTGATAATGGACCATGACATGTATAGTAATAAGATTAATGACTTATTATCAGATGATTTAACATATCGACCTCTGAATGGCACCTCATTGAACAAGATTATTAAAGATGTACATAGTCATTTATATGATTTACTGCTAAGCAATGTGATAGATGTTGATATATACAAGTATTTTCTGGTAGAAAAAACGATGATTCCTGTTTTTAGGGGGCTACCGAAGGTCCACAAGGATTTACTTAACCCTCCACTGATACCTATTGTCTCAGGGATTGGATGGCTCACTGAGCCTATGTCTATTTATTTGGATAAACAGTTCAAACCTATCGTGGAGGAGATTAAATCAATAGTGAAGGATACACAACACTTTCTTGAAAATCTAGCTGAACATAATACAACTAGATCATGTGTAGAGAATGTCATATTAGTGACCTTAGATGTGGTCTCTTTATTCACTTCAATACCTAATAACATAGGGATGGATTATGTAAGGTTAATGCTCATAGAGAAAGACATCCCGAGTAATCTAGTTATGAAATGGATGTTGATTTTGGATATTGTGTTGGGTAACAATGTTTTGATGTATGAAGACACTTACTATTTACAGTAGAAAGGGGTAGCGATGGGGACCCCTTGTGCTAACTCCTATGCCAACTTGGTTTTGGCATATTGGGAGAGCACTTATGTATTAGGTAATACTCTATTCCATGATAGTATTAAGTATTACGGACGCTTTGTGGACAATGTGTTTATAGCTTGGAGTGGTACTGAGGAAGAATTAAATGAATTTGTCACATATAAATGGCACTACGGATTTTTTGAAGTTTGAATGTACATATTCGTTTGATACCATAGAGTTCTTAGATGTTAGACTAAATAAGGAATTTAATGGCATGGAGACAGTTATGCATAGAAAATCGTGTTGGAAAAACAATTTATTACTTCTTAATAGCATGCATCCCCAACACGTCTACTCAAATATATTGAAGGGCCAGGTTTACAGAGCGTCCAGGCTAAGAACACAAGAGGACACATATCAGGAACAACAGAAGACACTAGCGAAGAATTTTCTAGACAGAGGATATAAGCAAAGAGAAATTGGTGACACACTTGTATTATGTAATAAACACAGAATGGGAAAGGGTAAACCTTTTTTTCATAGACAGACAGAAAATATTACAGATAGAAAGGATTTTGAGGCATACAATAAAAATAGATTGATTATTCCCTTTACCAATAGAAATACATTAATCAAAGAAATCATTAATAATAATTGGAGAATTTTAACAACAGATGAGAAAATAAGGGATTTGATAGATGTTAGACCTAATATAACTTATAGGAATATGAAGTCATTAAAAAGGCTATTATGTTATGAAAGAAATAGCGTGAATAGTAAGTTCTCCAAAAGGATAGGGACTCATGCGTGTAGATCTTGTAACCAGTGTACATACATTAATAATGAAGATAGGTTTATTCATCCAGTAACTGGATGAGAGTATATTTTTAAGTTTTATGCAGATTGCAGATCCAGAGACTTAGTTTATTTAGCCCAATGCCAAATTTGCAAGTTTTTCTATGTGGGAAAAACGAACAGGACATTACGAGAACGTATCAGGGAACACATATATGCCATTAACAAAGAAAATACAAATAATGCCCTGGCACAACATGTCCTGGATAATGGCAAAACACATAGTTTTAAATTTATGGTCTTGGAATTGACCAAGAAGAGTAGTAGACTAGGTGATATTAAGAACCACACTGAAGAGATGGAATGTAGATGGATAATGAGGCTACAAGCACATAAAGCGTGTGGTTTGAATGATAAGGTCTCACTCAAGCCTTTCTTAGCAGCGAGACCTTACAAACATTAAAGCTTGCTTATTGGCTAGAACTTATTTTTTAATATTATTTTTTAATGATGTTAGTGTTTACATACATTCTATATGTGTATATATATATATATATATATATATATATATATATATATATTTCAATGTGTATATGCATTTTTCATGAGAAATATGTACATATATAATATGTATATATATTTATATTTATATATATATATTTTTTATATTTATGTTTATATTTATATATGTATATATATTTTTTTATAAATGAATTTTTATTAATAGTGTTATGTGATGGAATGAATTGTATTTGCTTTCATTTTTAAATTAGCTGGTATATCAGTTTTACCGGTTGAAAGCAGTGTATATGCAACTTTAAATTTTAATTGCATAATTATGATGATTAACTAACAGGATATGGGTTAATTCATTGCTATATAAGGCATGTAATATGATATGCTGCTATTGAAGTCTGATGAAACGTTTGTGAAAGTGAAAGCGCTTACTTTTGGATCCAGCATTTGTTTTGAATATTAAATTCTTGAAGTGAAAACTGGAGTTTTTTGTTAACATCAGCGTTGGTGAGCTCCTTTTGTGTTTTTTTGCTGAGATTTAAGTTTTAAGTCTGACTCTGCAAACACTGAGTAACTATTGAAAAAAATCCTGGGTTTTTTTCTGTATGTAGAGTAACAGGCTTAACAGAATGGGTACTGTTTTCCAAACTGTCATAATACATAAAGCATGTTTTATTTTGGTTAATAAAGTCTAATGGCTATTTCATGTAAAACTTGAAGAACATGTATTAAACCAACTGTATTTAAAAAGGAGCAGTTTTAAGCACTAAAGTCTATTTGTCTTCTTGTTGGATTTCCTTTGGATAGAACAGTGAAGGGCTAGAACCACAGTCCCAATATATCATGCCATGGGCCTTGGAAGTTTTAAGTACTTTAAAAGAGATGGAACTTTTGTGAAGCATACAAAGTTAAGTTAATAATACTGTACAGCCTTCTAAAACTAAATGCGTGACTGCATCTTAATGCATTTTCCATTCTTATTCTTAAGTCTTAGTAAGGAAATTCACTTTATTGGTGATTAACTCAGTAAACACAGTATTCTCATCCTCCTTTTCTTTCTCACATGGTCTCCTTCCCTTTCTGTCTCACGAACTAAGCATTCTCATTTGTATTCTCTCTCTCTCTCATTCACTGTCTGCCTCCCTTTTTGTTTCTCTGTCTCTCTGTCTCTCTGTCTCTCTCTCTCTCTCTCTTTTTTTTGCAGTTGTTTATTTTTAAAAATGTTACTAGGCCTTAAGCTCCACCTACCAATACAGAAAATATTGTATTGAAAAAAATCAAGGCTTATTTGTAAATTTTGACAAAAAACGTTTCATATTTTGGAATAGTCTCAACCTAGATACATAGCAGATTTTTTACTTGAGCTTTCATATGATTGCAAGGAATTGCTTTCTCGCTGTTTGTTTCAGATATTTACACAAATATGAAACACTGTGTTAGAGTGCAATTATCATCTTAAACATTACTCAGTATCTCTCAGTCTTTAGAAACACAGATGCATGTATTAATAATTTACTTTAGTTATCACCAAAGATTTTAATTAATGGCATCAAGTGATTTTTTTTATGATACCTTATTTTATGAGTATTTAGTGTAAATGCAGTATATCCAGTTTAGTGGATTATGTGCAGACAGTAACGCTATCTCATAGATTCATAGGTAAGTACTAGGCTAGCTGCCCTTGTAGGCCATTTGGCCTAGCCAAGTTCCCTTTCAAATATGAGAATTAAACCCTGAACCTTTTGACTGTGAGGCAAAAACCTTAACCATTATACCAACCCACAACCCTTTTAATATATATTTGTCCTAAATTCTCACTGATAAATAGCAGGTTTCCAGATTCCAGATTACTAGATGCCTAGCCAATGCACCAGAATCAAACCTTATACCTATTACTTGTGAAGTAAAGACTTTAGCTATTATGTCAACCCTTAACTGTTTCCCATCAAGACATTTTAGCAATAATCCGTAACTGTGTATGACCAATGCGGGATTTACCCATATTGTTTGTGAAGTTTGATCATGTGGGTGAATCTGAATGATCAGACAAATCCAGCTATGGGTAAATCCTACATTATCCACACAGAGGAATGAAGTATCACGTTTATACAATAATCTTATTTAAGAAGCAAAATTCCTTTCCTTTTAGAAATAATTTCTATGATGGGACTTCAGTAACCTTCTGCCCTTTTGTCTTGCCATCCAGACATCTGACTGAGGTACTATGCATACATAAGGCATATACATGTTCAGTATATCTGAGTGAGGTACTGTGCATGCATAAGGCATATACATGCCCAGTATGTCTGATTGAGATACTGTGCATCCATAAGGCATGTACACGTTCAGTAAATCTGACTGAAGTAATGTGCATGCATAAGGCATATATATGTCCAGTAAATCTAAGTGATGTACTGTGAATGCATAAGGCATATACATGTTCAGTATATCTGAGTGAGGTACTGTGCATGCATAAGGCATATACATGTTCAGTACGTCTGAATGAGATACTGTGCATGCATAAGGCATATGCATGCCCGGTATGTCTGATTGAGGTACTGTGCATGCATAAGTCATATACATGTTCAGTACATCTGAGTGAGGTACTGTGCATGCATAAGGTATATACATGTTCAGTACGTCTGATTGAGGTCCTGTGCATGTGTAAGGCATATACATGTTCAGTACGTCTGAGGGAGGTACTGTGCATGCATAAGTCATATACATGTTCAGTACATCTGATTGAGCTGCCGCTTCTTGATCATACTGAGCCATGACAATTAACAATGGCACACTGATCATTATAAAAAGGGTCAAAATATATAGGCAGTAAGTACCCTATTCCTGCCTAGGCCTGATCTCTTCAAGAGATTCTGCTTTTCAGTAAAAGACAATTTCCCCAGTGTAAAGTTCTGCAAAATAACTCATTCTCTGAACCCTGAGAGTACGCAAAAAGGACTTTCTATGTAGTGGACAAGTGCCTGAACTGTCTGTCTAATTGAATACATATACTGAGCAGTTTACTATCAAATGACTGAAAATCAAAAGACTGAATCCCAAAAAGACTGAAAATTCAAAATATTGAATGATGGAATTTGCCGCTTCTACACTGTTGTGTGATCTTGGAGTTGGTATACATATTTAGCAGGGGGTGTGGGGGTGCAGCCCCCCACATGAGGGGGGAGGGGGGGGCTTGCCCCTTACATTAAAATGTATTCAATATTTTGAATTTTCAGTCTTTTTGGGATTCAGTCTTTTGATTTTCAATTATTTGATAGTAAACCATACTGAGCTCTGGTCAAGCAATACAAATCTATCAGCAGCTACTCAAAGGATGTTACACAGACCAAGAATACCTTATTATTTATTTATTTATTTATTTATTTCAGTTTGATTACCGGGGAAGTCCAATGGGCCAAGAAGTGCCCATTTTCAGTGGAGGCCCGGGGAGAAAAGCTCCACAAGCAATACAATGAAACATGGTTACATAAAGTTAATGGTATAATACAAGAGTAAGATTCAAGCAGTCAGGAAATACATTTACATAAAATGTGCAAGAAGAGCAAACATAATGAAGCAATACAGTGCAGAGTAAAAAAATACATAGATGTGCCCAAATTTTTTTTTTTTTTTTTTTTTTCCCAGAGGAAGAGATCCCTGGAAATTATATCTGGTGAGAGCAGGAACATTTCCATTTGGATGACAGGTATTTGAGAAGTAGGGTCTTGAAGGATTGAGTTAGGTATAGTCCTAAGAGAAGGAGGAGAGAGTTCCATTTTTTACCTAGAGAGAAGGAGAGTAGAAGTTGGCCGGCAGGACGTTTAGGTTTGTGGATGGAGATAAGGTTTTGGTGTTCAGATCTCAGAGATCTGTTTGGAGTGTATGGTGGAAGGATGTTTATTAAGGCAGGGCATGAGTCTGGGTAAAATATTAGTTTGTGAGCAGTGGTTAGTTGGAGGTAGTCCAGGTGGTTGGGAAGTTCAAGCCAATTTAGAGATCTAAGGGTAAAGCAGTGGTGAGTTGAGGTTTTGGATTTGGTTGCGAATTTAGAGATCTTATTATAGCAAGTTTCAAGTTTTGAGATGTTGGAAATAGACAGATTGGTTAAGAGGGCTCCATAGAGAAGAGAGGGTAGAAGATATGTAATTGCCAGGGTGTGCCTAGAGTAGTTGGAAAGAAATTGGTTGTTTCTGTAGAGCATACCTAACTTTTGGTGGGTTTTCTTTATGTTTTGTTGAATGTGGAGATCGAATTTTAGGTGTTCGTCTATGGTAATGCCGAGTAGTTTAGCGGAAGGCACTACTTCTATAGCAGTGTTGGTTTGGCTGAGGACTTTGAAGGAATCTTTGTCAGAGGATGAGGAATGTCTGGAAGGGGTAAAAATAAGAATTTTGGATTATAAAGACATATTTGAGCTACCTCAGTTCTGAGCTCTAAACAGTATGTTGCCAGCTGGCTCCATAGGTCATGGCTCACAGGCATGAAGTTTAATGCTTTGGTTATAACAGCCTTACAGAGTGAACAGGGGGTAAAGGCAGCGGTATCCTAGAAGGAGCACAGAAGTCCTGTTCTCAGTGTGTTAACAGTAGAAGAGAGACAATTTAGCACTCAGGGAATGTCTTGAATTTATTAACTTTAGACAGTCTATGTGTTGTGCGTAGGAAAACGGTACTTAAAACTTGAAAAGAGTGCACTGTAGCACAGTAATTGAGTTCTTTCATAGCACTTGACATACGTCCAGTCACTTTAAAATGAATCTCTGTTTATGTCTGGAAATATAACACTGTCACATTTAAGTAAATATGTAGAAGTAGCGATATTTACTTTGTCATATTTTTGTATGAGGAGTTTACAAGGTCTTTATTAGAGGATTATTTTGTTGTGGTTGTTTCCTTGTTTGTTTCTAAGTTCAAGTCATATATTGCTTTGAATCATAATATTCATCTCTGCTCTTTTTCTCTCATCTGCAACATCATAGGGGTGTATATTCTTCATTCGTGGACTTACTCAAGTAATTTGATTCTTGTATCACAAGGACCATATATTTTAAGAGCCAGATCAACCTTATTTCATTGGAATAACCATTTGGTAAACAAATTGTTCCATCTCAGATTCTGAGTACACTGTGTTTTTCAATGACCTTCAGTTTGAACATATGTAAAGATTATTCAAGACTTATTCATTACCACCAACAGTGTTAATGTATATGCTGTCTTCAATAGTTTTTTTTTTTTGCACTACCTTTGCATTTTACTTCTGTTATTGTTGATGCATTACTGCATCACACAATTCAACCTAGAAGGTGTTTTTAAGGACATACATGGTCTTTTTGTGACAATTGGCCAATGGATTGTAACTAGAACCACCAGACAGCTTCAGGATACTTGACTTCACAACCTACACCAATCCATAAAGTTAAAACTTTTTGTAAAGTTATTCATTCAAAGTTGCATCAGGGCATTTTAAAGCAAGCGGCAAACAACTTTTACCACTATTACTATTAAGACACTTTAGGAAATTATGTTTCAATACACCAGTTCCTTGTATAGCATACATCACAATCATCAGCTATTCATACAGTCATAATATCTACCACTGGAAAACATGGTCGGGCGGATTCACGAAGGCTTACACAGAGTTTAAGAGTAGTGTAAGCCTCCGTGTAAGCCTCCCGATCCAGGAACAGCCCAAACCTCCGTGTAAGAGACAGCTAAAACGTCTCTTACACGGGCTGGGCGTGGAAATGCTCAATACCTCATTTGCAGCTCAAAGATATGCAAATGAGGTATTTGAGTGATCCAGGAAGCCCAAACCAGTCCGTGTAACGGACTTTTAACAGAAATGTACTCAGCTGACAACTGAGTACATTTCTGCAATTGACAACGGAGCTATGTCAGCTCCAAATAAAGGTGCATATGTGTCATCTAGCATGCCAATGGCCAAATATGTGGCCATTGGCATTAAAAAGTGTTGCAAAATTATTTAAAATAACTTTTTTTTTCGGGGGATTTTGATGTTTAACTGCAGTGCACACCCGCGCAAACAGGGTGCGCTGCCTAAAAGTGAAAACTGAAGCTTATAAGCCCACAATTGTGGGTTTTATGTAGTACATGGAATGACAATGCAGGGACTAGCAGACCAAAAACAATATGGCCACCGTGTAGTGGTTGCCAAGGGGGGGAAGCTCAGTGTAAGAGATGTAACTAAGCATTACTAGGCAATCCTATGTAAATGAGGGTTACAATACTGAATCACACTGCCACATAGCTAATGAGCACTTTTCGAGTAGTGTAAGAGTTACAGAAGGGGAAGGAATAGAGTAAGAGGTAGGTGACATCACGGGGGGGGATGATAGAAATAAATGTATCACATTGGAGGGCAGTGTAACGTGACAGATGACAGACAGACATCAGGGAGGGAGGTGTGTCCCAACAGAACACTAGGAAAGTCAAGAAATAGAGGGTGTACACTATCCCTACACTAAAACTTTCTTGATATACATGCATGCATGCGTGAGCGTGCATATAAGGCAGGTTCACCATGTGGGAGCGTGTTGCAAACCATTTAAAATGGTTTGTACGGGCGTACACGTGTGTAAGGCAATGTAAACATCAGGAAGCCTGTTGCCTGATGTATAAGGCAGTGTGTGCATGTTTTACCATGAATCAGACAAGTCCAAACCATGTAAGTATGTGTGCCGCGTTTAAGTCACTGTGAGCGTGCTTATGCTGGTGTGCACATTGCTCCTCCTGAGGAAACAGAGAGGAAAAAGGAAACAACCAGATTACAAGGAAGCTGTCAGAGAATACTGCTGGAGTTAATTGGTGATAATTAGAATCAGGCAATTACACAGGCAGACTAGAAGCCCAACCCAGCACTTAAAACACTGCACACAGCAGTGCAGGGTGTTTCTCTCAAGAGATACTGCAAGAAAGGAGTAAGCTATCAGAATTGAAAACTGAAAAAGCTGAATTCAGATCAGAAATGCTAGGGGCTGCCATAGCTGTTATAATCAGGCATAGGCGAATTGCTGAGGGTGGTGACAATGCAGATGCTGACAGACAACCCAGAGTGAGGAGAAGGAGAAGAGTATACAGGCCCAGGGTCACCTACCATGGGTTACATGAGCTGGAGATAGTAGAGCGCTACAGAGTGGACAGAGACCTTCTGCAGCAAATTGTTGAGCTGTGCAGGCCACGTCTCGCACACAGAACCAACAGAGGGGAACCCATCCCAGTGGAAACCAAGGTATGTGTTGGCCTAAGAATACTAGCAACAGGTACCTTCCAGAGACCAACTGGTGATATGATGGGGATATCACAGGCATCAGCCTCCAGGGTACTGCACCAGTTCCTGGATGCCATGTCAGCACATGTCGATGATCATGTATATTTCCCCAATGCCCGTGAGGTATTGGCCAGCAATATGCGTCTCTTCCAGCAAATAGCGGGATACCCTGAGGTACTGGGTGCAATAGACTGCACGCACATACGCATCAAAGCACCAGCCAGTGAGCGGGGTAGAGCCTATATTAACCACAAGGGATTCCCCTCCATCAACTGCCAGGTCATGTGTGATGCCCAGGGCATAATAATAAATGTGTGTGCTGGCTGCCCTGGGAACTACCATGATTCCCACATCTGGCATCTGACGCAGCTGTACCAATCATTTGCCAGTGGGGACTTCCCACACGGGCACCTAGTGGGGGATGCAGGTTATGCACTTGAGCCGTGGCTGATGACACCCATCAGAAATGCACACACACCTGAACAGGAACACCATAATGAGGCACACGCACAAGCACGTAATGTCATAGAGCGTGTGTTTGGGCTGCTCAAGTCATGGTTCCGGTGTCTGGACACATCTGGTGGAGCCTTGCAGTACACACCAACTACATGTACCCAAATGATCATGATATGTGCTATGCTACATAATATGATCCTGCAGAAACAGCTGCAGCAGGACCAGCATAGGGCTGGGCCAAACATACCCCCACCATTGCCAAGGCCACCACAGGCAGAGGGTGACTCAGAAGAGGAACAACCTGACCTTGCCCCAGTAGGCAGAAGGAGGCATGCCCAGTATGCCCTGGCCTTGGCAAAGAGGCAACGCATAGCACATACACTGGCTCAGTAGGAACACTGGGACTGATACCCCCTCCGACTCACTCATATAGTAACATGGACGCCTAACATGACATAACCTGCTTCCAAACATATGTGCATCTGACAGAGGCAGCCCTGCAGCACCACCTGAGGCATGAATGCCATGTGTTAAGTAACGTAACACCATGTACCATATGCACACCTGAGGACCCTGACTAACATCCACCCTCACCAATCATGAACCACAACAACACAAACCCACCTTCATAGGTTCCACAAGGGATAGGAACCTAGATGTAATGCTACCCAATGCCAGATGTATAAACAGCAAGATGCATGCAGTGTAAACGCACACAGTATAGAGAATGTAGATATCAGTGCTGTTATAGAAAACTGAGTCAAAGCCCACATCAGCACCCTAACACTACCAGGTCACACCTCATACAGTGATGTACAGCTGCAAAACATGGAACAAGCTACAAAACGAGGGTGACTAGCAATAAATGTCATGGATAACCACACCCCCATGTTGGTACCACAACAAGAAGCAGCATGGATTAGCCATGGTCAAATACCAATGGCTAAAACTGCCTACCACTATATAGCTTGCTGCAGACCACTGTCCTAATAGCAGGAACTGCACCAGGCCTATGTTGGAATACATGAAGATATCAAGCCCCCCAAACCACATTATATTGCTTGACTGAAAATACCTAAACATACACCATAGTTTCATAGTTTCATAGTTTACTACTAGGGTATCTGCCCTAGTGTATTTATAAGCCTAGCCATAGTGATGTGGCTATTGCCACCTCTTATAGTGGTAATAAGTGTACAGAATAGATTCCGAATATTGTGCCTCTGACTTAGTAGTGACACATTATGACCCCTTTACTTAATCAAATTAATTGACTGTGCCTCTGTCTAGCAGTGACACAGGGAGGACCCCTGGGGTAAACCTATGATCTCACATCCACTTGTCCAGATTTCTCTTGAAGAGAGTCAGTGAGGGACTCTGTCTAACATGAACTGGGATTCTGTGCTAGAGTGTGAGAAGCCTCTGAGTTATGAATCTGTCCCTCCAACATGTCCTATACATGTCTGTGCTGAGGTTCAAATCTTTAGCTCTCATGGTTCTGGTGGATTTGGATTGCTTGCAGTGGAGCATGTCCACCAAATCCTGATTGGACATGGTCTTGTATGTCAGGCATAGATCACCTGTAAGTAGGCAGTATGCTACTGAATAGAGCTGGATTTTCTTTAGTCTGGAAGCATATGACATGTCTTGTAGACCCTTGATCCTCTTGGTAAGGTACTTTTGGGGTCTCTCCAGCTGTTGCAAGTGCTGGGTGAGGTACATACCAAATGGGGCTTTGTATTCAATCATGGGCCTGATAAGGGAGAAGTATAGGGGTACAAAGACCTCCTTTGATCTGGATGGAAAACCCTTCATGATAAGGTGGGCAAGATAGAAAGTCTTTCTAACCACTTTGGCAACATGGGTGTCAAACGAGAGGTCACTATCTACATGGGTCCCCAGGTGTCTGATTTGTTTTCTGTGCTCAGTGGGTTGCTGTCTATGTGTTAATTTGTGGGTACTTTGTTCCTCCCAAAGGGGATGACTACACATCAGTTGCATTCAGTTTCAGGCCATGGTTCCGGCACCACCTATCTGTTTTTGTGAGGACATTCTGTAGGATGTGTGTGCCGGCTGATGTATTCACTATGGTGCCTAGGTTGCAGTCATCTGCAAACTGTGTCAGCCACAACCCTCCTATGTTTGCTTTCACATCTGAAAAGTAAATGCCAAATAAGAGGGGTCCCAGGACAGATCCCTGTGGGACACCACTTGTGACTGGCTTTGAATCTGACAAAGCACCTGCAATGTCGACTTTATGGGTTCTGTTTTTTAGCCATTTTGCAACCTATCCTGTGACATATGGATTTATATTTCTGCTGTTGAGCTTGTCTATGATGCCTGAGTGGGGTATTGTGTCAAAGGCCTTAGCCAAGTGCAGGTAGGCTGTGTGGACCGCTTAGCCCTCATCAATGGCCCTACTGACAGTTTCAAAATAGTCAACTAGGTTCAAAAGGCAGGATCTGCCCTTTACAAAGCTGAACTGGGTGGGATCAAGAGTCTGTAGGTCACCAATGTCTCTGTTTAAGAGCTCCATAATGACTCTTTCCATAGCTTTGCAGACAAGGCTGGTTAAGCTTGTGTGGTGGTAGTTCCCAGGGTCTGTGGAGGCATCTCCTTTGTGGAGTGGGACCACTGTTGCTGTACGCCAGTGTTCAGGTACATATCCTGTAGCAAGGCTAAGGTTAAATATCAGTTTTATATATGGGTTTAGCTCCTCTTGGAGTTTACATAGCACGCAACTGGGGATACCATCAGGTCCCATTGATGCTGTGTTTTTGTCTTTGCTGAGTGCAGCTCTCACATGGACATCTGAGATGACAGTGAGGTTACATTCAGCTGTGATAACTATCATCTTTTGGGGGTGAGGGAGGTAGAAAATTGCACTGAACCTGTCTGCCAGAATGTTGCCAATATCTGTCGGGTCACTGAAATGTATGTTGTTGTGTACCACCTCTGAGCATATCTGAGGGTTCCCACCCAGGTTTCTGACATAACTGAAGAAGGCATTGTGGTTATCTTTATTGTCTTTGGTGACTTTTGTCTCAAAGTTGACCTTGGATGTCTTTATGAGAGAATGTAGCTTTTTACTAGTGCTGATCACAGCTGCCTTCCCTTTAGGAGATTTAGCTCTGTTTTGCATTAGTATCCTTCTTTTGTGATACACTTCATTTATGGCTGGGGTCCACCAGACAGGCCACTTTCCCTTGGTGGAGAGGGTCTTGGTTTTATTTGTGATTGCATGGTCCATGCTTTCTTGGAGATGTCCGTAGAAAGCATTTGTGAAGGAGTCACCATTGTGTGTTGTGGTTTTCACTGGCCCAGTGTGCTTAAAGGATACCATCTCAGTCTGAAGAAGTGTGAAGTCAACTTTTGAGAAGTTTGTCACTATACTCTTTGTATTATACTAGCACAGACACATTTGTAGAAAATTTCCCAGAATCCATCAAACAAAATGGACATGCAAAATGTAACACTTCCACAAGAGGGGTAAGCATACTGGATGTGATAATCAGAAATATGTGTACTGGATGTCAAGATGAGAAGTGTATCCCTCACTGGTAAGACCAGACCATAGAGTAATCACACTGTAGTTACACATCCTGACCCCAGTCCCTGGCCAGAATACCACAGTGAACCACATGTATAAAGCATAGCTTGCACCCCTACAAACCAATGTGGAATCCATGAAAGGCCCTGTGCAAGTCCAGAATATGGGACACACTGCAGAACATGTTATACAGGCATTCCATGAACACAGCCAAGAGTGCTTGGAGTCTGCAATCACAAATAACAACAAGACACAATGCCATACACCCAGGCATCTGGCATGCTGGACTCCAGCAATTACTAAACCATTGAAGAGAATGAGGAAGCTACCACATGATAGATCAAACATAAAAAGTGAAGTAATCAGTGATCACTAGTATGGCAATAAAATGTGTCCACACATACAATCCACTAAGGCCAGGCAAAACAAGTAGGATCTGTGAATCCAGAGGCAATGTGACACCTGTCCCAAGTGCACACACAACAACAACTCACCCCAATAAATACAAATATATGTGATAGATGCAACCAGGTAGCCAAACCGGAGCCTGAGCACCCCCAAATCAGTACTGTCAAAACTAGTCAGGAGGACAAGGTAACCACATACACCACAAACCCAGTCCCACATAGACCTACAACAACTGTAAACCAAACACATAAACACAAAAACATTCCCAGAGGCCCTAATTACATTCACACAACACCAACGCAAGCCTCCAAAGCAGACACCCAATAAAACAACCTCCAGACATAGCACATGTAACACATAGTACACAAAGCTGGTGTGCCAAACAGTCACAGGACAGAAGGAGAAACAACATGCCTGATACAGTTATAATAGGTGACTCCATAGTGAGACATGCTGCTGTTCCAGGGATGGCTTGCACCTGTTACCCATGGGTGTCTGGATATTGCCTAAGGCTTTTGCAACCTACAGAGATCCTTTTGTAGGCAAGGCCGAAAAGACTAACCCACCACCATAGAAAACAAAACTGGAAAGAAACAGAAGAGTAATGCTGATCAATGCCAGACGTGTAAACCTCACTATGCATGCTCCTGAGGCCCTCCCCAGTATGGAGAACATCGATGTCTGTCCAGTGATAGAAACCTGCTGCAAGCCTCATGATAGCACACCAGCACTACCAGGTAATACCACATATCATGTGTTATGGCCACAAAACCTGGAACAAAACATAAAAGGAGTGTGAGTATCCATATTCAGCACAGACACCTATACGTCTAGTTAACTGACAATGCTTACGTCATTGCAGTCCACCCATGTGCAGCTAACCGTAGGCAAGACTGCTGTACAGTCTGTAGCATGCTACAGACCACACTCTCACACACAGGAACCCCACCCCGCTGTCCTGAAGACAGTGGACAGTATGAATGTACCACCAAATACAATACAAGGTACACAAAATTACCACATAGGTGGTAAACCATTATGTATGGAAGGAGTAATCAGGGACCTAGTGACACAAGTGGACAGTAACCTGTTATGTGACAGTCACAGTGCCAATTTGGCTAGGAAGACTGTCTATATTGGACACTGTATCATGAAAGGATTCACATCTACATCAACAAAGGTCATTGTGCCCCTATACTGTTCCCTTATCAGACCATAATGTAGTACAATGCCTCATTTGGGATGTACATTACCTGGCACCTGCAGCAGTTAGAAAGACCTCAAAGGTACCTCACCAAGAGTTAGAAAGGGTCTCAAATATATGTCATATGCTGCCTGGCTGTAGACACCACAGCTGAATGCAGTCACATACTGCCTACACAGAGGCATTGTATGTCTGTTGTACAAGTCCATGTCCAACACAGAAGTAATGGACATGCTCCACCCCAGAAAACTCAAAGCCATCGGAGCTGTGTGAGTCAGAGATGTCAACCTCAACACATAATCAAATAGGATGTGCTGGAGGGACAGATACCTAACCCTGAGGCTCTCCACACCCTGGAACAGAATACCACTACATGTTAGGCAGAGCCCCTCACTGACACTCTTCAACAGGAAGTTTGCAAAATGGATGGATAATTGTAGATGTACACTGGGGGTCTTTACTGTGTCATGTCCAGACAGAGGCACAGCTAAGTAAATCATAAATGGCCATAATATTCACATAGCAAGGGGTGGCAAAAGCCACACACACACTGTGGCTAGGCTTACAAATGCCCTAGGGTGGATAGCCTAGTATGAACCTATGAACCTATTATGATACAAATTGTACAGGACACTAAAAATAATCTCAAGGCTGCTGCAACTGATGGTAGGAAGTGTGTTGTGAATTCCCAGATATGCTCTGGATCACACAAATATTACAAACAACATACCAAACACACACATGTATTGCCAACATATATCCTGACAGGTGCAGTGCAAGCCCCCCCCCCCCATAATGCAAAATATCTTTCCCAGTAGACTGCTGCCTCCCTGACATTATGTCAGCCTTACCACAGGATATGTACCCAAAGAGCAGTGTACAACAACAGTGGTCATTCTCAAGAAAGGTGTCGCCTGAATGGTTACTAAAAACAACCACCACAGAATCCTGAGAAGCTTGGTCTGCACAGCTATGGAAAGGATCAGCATGTACTGCAGACATAAAGATATTGGGGATCTATTGACACCCGACCCTACCCAGTGTGGGTTTATTAAGTGCAGACCCTGCCCCTAAACATGTGTGACTCAGTTGAAACAGTAATTGAGGTCACTGATGAGGGCAATGTGGTCCACACAGCATAGCTGGACCTTGCAAAGCCTTCCATACAATACCCTACGTGTTCAATATAGATATGCTCACCAGCTTATATATACACCCCTATGTCACTAGAGGGGTTGCAAACCAGACCAATGACAGAACTGACATGGTCAGACATGCTGCAGCCATGTCAGACTACAAACCACATATAACAGGTATCCCACAAAGCTTGGTCCTGGGACCATCCCCGTCTGGTATATATGCCCCATAGGTACAGGCCAACATGTAAGGACTGTGCCTGAACATGTTTGCAGAGGACTACAAACCGCCCAACATATCTGACACTCCAGCTGACACAAGCATCCCACAAAAGGGCCACATAGAAACAGACAACTGGTGCCATAGCCATGTCAGCAAGTTAAATGGAGAAAACTGTATAGTCAACCTCTGTGGATATACAGTACGTGACCACCAATTACCACATAGGTGTTAACCCATTACATACTTAACATGTAATGACAGACCTGGGTACACAAGGTGATAGATATCCTGTATTGGACAAACATGTGGCTGTAGTGTTAATAGAAACAATCCATATACCAACCTAATCATGAAGGTTATGACATCTAGATAAGGGGAGGTCATTGTGGTTCTGCAGTTATCCTTCATCAGCGTTACAATTGACTACAACAGCCCCTCTGGGGTGTACCTCAGCAGACACCTCCATCAACTGTAAAGTCCACAACAGTACCTCACCAGGAGTATCAAAGAGCTTGAACGGATGCAATGTGTTGCCTGATTAAACAGAGTGCAACTCCACACACTGCCATGCTGGCCACCCAGACGCAAGCTGTGCCTGATGTAGAAAGCCATGTCCAAGCTGGAATCAATGAACATGCTGCACCTTGTACAATCTGAATGGCAGTGAGCTATGCACATGAGGGACCTGAACCCCAGCACTGACATACATAGGACAAGCTGTACTGCATTATCCATAACACAGAAGCCACCCCACGCATGAGTAAACTACCAGTACAGGTTATCCATAGAGTCACTCGTTGATTCTCCGCAACAGGAATCTTAATGAGTGGATGGGAGATGGTAGGTTTACCCTGGGTATCACTGTTATGTCACAGGTAGACAGAGGCACAGTATACTAAACATGACATATGTCATGGCAAACTACACTTACAATGTGTTGAAGGACAAACACACTCTCTGACTAGCATTAGAAATGGCCTAGGGCACATCGGCAGTGTTTGCCAATGTACACCTATGTTGTGGAATACACTACTGATGTTGGATGAGGCTGTTGTAAGTAGTTAATATCTGAACATAATGCAACATGGTCAGATAGGTTCATAGGTTCATAGGTTTATACTAGGCTATCTGCCCTAAGGCATTTATAAGCCTAGCCCAGAATTTTGTGGCTTATGCCACCCCTTATATGAAAAAATACTGTGCCCATTAGTTTGTTGTGCCTCTGTCCAGCAGTGACACAGAGACGATTCCCGGGGTAAACCTACGATCTCCCATCCACAGGTCAAGATTCCTCTTGAACAGAGCCAGCGAGGTGCTCTGCCTCACATGGACCGGGATTCTATTCCACAGCATAGGGAGTCTCTGACTGATAAATCTATCCCTCCAGCACGTCCTATTTATATCCGTGCTAAGGTTTAAGTCACTTGCTCTAGTGGTTCTGGTGGATTTGGATTTTTTGAGGTGGAGCATGTCCATTAATTCCTGGTTGGACATGGCCTTGTATGTCAGGCACATGTCACCTCTGAGCAGACGGTATGCGACTGAATAGAGCTGGAGATTCTTCAATCTGGCAGCATATGACAGATGCTGGAGTCCCTTTATCCTTTTGGTGAGGGACTTTTGGGGTCTCTCCATTTGCTGCAGATGTTGGGTGAGACACATCCCGAATGGGGCATTGTACTCGATCATTGGTCTGATAAGTGAAGAGTACAGGGGAACAATGACCTCACTAGATCTGGATGTGAATCCCTTCATGATCAGGTGGGCAATGTAGAAGGTCTTTCTAACCACTTTAGCAACATGAGTGTCAAAAGAAAGGCCACTGTCAACCTGGGTCCCCAGGTCCCTGATAACCTCTTCTGTGCTTAAAAGATTGCCACCAATATGGTAGCTTGGAGTTACCTTGCTTTTCCCGAAGGGTATGACTATACATCTTTTGGCATTTAACTTCAGGCCATGGCTCTGGCATCAGCTATCAGTTTCCGTGAGTCCCCTCTGAAGGATATCTGTGTCTGATGCACTTTCCACTATGGCACCCAGTTTGCAGTCATCTGCAAACTTTGTCAGCCAAAGTCCTCCCATGTTGGCCTGTACTTTTGAGAAGTAGATGCCAAACAATAGGGGGCCAAGGACCGAGCCCTGTGGGACACCACTTTTGACCGGCTTGGAGTCTGACATAGAGCCAGCAACTCTAACCCTGTGGGTTCTGTCCTTACGCCAGTTTGCAACCCATCTTGTGACATATGGGTTTACATTTAAGTTGGTAAGTTTTTCTACAATACCCGAGCGGGGTATTGTGTCGAAAGCCTTTGCAAGGTCAAGGTAGGCTGTACGGACTGCCTTTCCCTCATCAATGGCCTTGGTGACTGTTTCGAAGAAGTTGACCAAGTTCAAAAGGCATGATCTGCCCTTGACAAAGCCAAACTGGGATGGGTCCAATGTCTGCAAGTCCCCTATATCTTTGTTTATGAGCTCCATTATGATCCTCTCCATAGCTTTGCAGACTAGACTTGTTAAGCTTATGGGGCGGTAATTACCAGGGTCCGGTGAGGCACCACCTTTGTGCAGATGTGCACAACTGGACCCTAACCAGGCTGTTGTGCTCACTATGGAAATGTAAAGCAGTGATAGGACTAAAGCCCAGGATACTGTCCACCACATTGAAAGTACTGAACCACTACACTATACAGTACTACAGTGTTAGGTCAGTATGAACGGATGTTGACAATTGTATGCAAAGTATCCCATGCAAAACCTGCAGGCACAGTATAATCCCTGTTGTGTTCACACAAAAAGCATTTGGACAGTAACTACACAACATGACACAGAACACACAACCATAAACAGGAGATATTTGTTGAAGTTCACACTCATCAACAAATGTGATGGGCTGCAGAGTTCAACATATGGAAAGCTCACACTGGGTATGCTCACACACTTTGATACATGAGACATCTTTCACACAACATGCCATGGGAAGGCTGAACTGGGCATGCTCACACACTTAGTACAAATATCAGTTTAGCATTTTGCCACATATATCTGGTATATGTACATGTTATTCCAGTAACCAACAACATTATAGCAATCTGACCAGTGCTCACACTTAAATGACTACAGAGTCATACATGATATAGTGGATTTCCCCCATATGCAAACATCTTGCACAGATACACAAGTTTTTCATACAAACAGGAAATGTTATGGCAATAAAGACCTGCAAACACTGCTATCAGCACCAAATAATGTGCATCTGACAGTTAAACATATGGGTGTAGAGGTCAACACTAGGCTGTTTGCCCTAGGGAATGACAGCTTATCCAGAGTGTGTGTGTGGGTGATTGTGGTTGGTCTGTGTGCAAGTCTGTGTGAGGGAAATGTTCCTTTTAGCAACTGGGAAAACACACCACAGGATGCTCATTCCCCTTTCTAAACACTGATGATGTCAGCACCCTATAAGTATATCAGGAGAAAAAGTATCTCCCAGTAGTCTGAATAGCGCGCTCTGCTAATGCATCTGTCTCTAGTGTCATAACATAGTTAGGTAGGGGTTTGAATCCATCAAGTGGCAAGTGTGTGAAGGGGGGTTAGTGTGTGTGTAAGTTTGTATGAAAGGAACATCCCTTTTGGCAACTGTGAAAACACACCACAGGATGCCCATTCCCCTTTCTAAACACCGATGATGAAAGCACCCTATAAGTATATCAGGAGAAAAGAAGTCTCCCTGTAATGTGAATAGTGCGCTACGCTAATGCGTCCATCTCTACTGTCATAACATAATTAGGTAGGGGTTTGAATCCAACAAGTGTGTGTGAAGGGGGGTTAGTGTGTGTGTAAGTGTGTATGAAAGAAACATCCCTTTTGGCAACTGTGAAAACACACCGCAGGATGCCCATTCCCCTTTTCTAAACACCGATGATGTCAGCACCCTATAAGTATATCAGGAGAAAAGAGATCTCCCAGTAATGCGAATAGCATAGTCCGCTAATGCGTCCGTCTCTAGTGTCATAACATAGTTAGGTAGGGGGTTGAATCCAGTAAGTAGCAAGTGTGTGTGAAGGGGGGTTAGTGCGTATGAAAGAAACATCCCTTTTGGCAACTGGGAAAACACACTACAGGATGCACATACCCCTTTCTAAACAATATTACAATTATTTATGGCTTTTGATTCTAGACATGTCACATGTGTTTTGCTCACACAGAATGCCCATGTGTGCAGGTTGTTTCTCACAATAATGCATGACATCGATTAAACCAGTTATGGCAATGCACACATGATGTATGTGTGTGCCAAATACACATATGTACCTCTGACCTTCAATAGTTACCATGTGTGATGCCTGCCACATGTGAATACATGGTATTTGCACTGGGTAACATTATGACTGTGGTCTTCTGTGCAGGTGCTGCATGTGGGATGTGTATATACAGTGTGAGATGTAGATGCTATCAACCTAGTAGTGAGAGATACACACCTGGTCTGGGGCATATAGTCTACATGTTGTTGATGAAGAGGTGCTGCATGTTTTCACCTGTTGTGGGAGTGGTAAGAAGTTGTTCCATAGCAATTCAGTGACTGCATGCTAAGAACCTTTCAGCTAGGGTGTTGTAGCTACAGTAATTCATTAGCATTCAGTAATATGTCAGCATTCCTGGTGAGGGTATGATGCCAACCAAGGTCAGGGTTCTACCAGCCTGTGCCACTTGCTCAGTGAGCCCTTCCATGTTCCCTATCATGTATTCCAGTGAGGGACATCACACATCAGCTGTAGTGGCATGGACAATGACTGAGTCATATGTGTCCATGCATCTGACTGACCTGTATGCTTGTGTTATGTGGTGGACCATAGTGCCCCATGAGCATACCACTGTGACCTTCACCTTGTCCAGCCTGGTGAGCATGACCTCGCTGTACCGGACAATAAAAGTACCTAACACAACTGCAGCAGGAGTGTTGTATAGCTGTGCAGACTGTGCTTGTTTGGCACACAGGATTTGTGTGCTATGTGTTATGTGTGCTGTGTCAGGCCTAACGTATGCCTGTGTGCCAGCTGTAGAGGTGTCTGCCACTCAGGCAGGATGACATTCTTAGGCTCCACGAATGGCCCGGTGTGTTCCCGTGCTTGTATTGCTGTCAGTGTAGGTCTACATCAGATTGCTATTGCAGTCACTGTAGTATTTCATGCCACCTGACAGGTTATGCCAGTACTGGGTTCAGAGTGCTTAGTCCACAGTTTGGCTATGTGTTTCCTTCTCATACATGTGTTGTACATCCATGGGTAGGGGATAGGGTTGACTGTGTACATGTGGCAGCTGTGACATTACTACATGACTCACATATTCCACAACTGTACCATAGAGGTGACTGACAACTGACCTTTGCACATGCTACCATAGTATTGAGATTGCATTGGTGGTTAACAGCACATAGGGCCAATGGTGAACAAGATGCATGGGTTCATAGGTTCATACTAGGCTATCTGCCCTAGGGCATTTATAAACCTAGCCAGAATGTGTGTGGCTTTCACCATGTATTGTAAATCTATCTTGCTATGCCCTTTTCCAAGGTTAGTATACTGTGCCTCTGTCTAACAGTGACACATAAGTGATACCCAGGTAAACCTACAATGTCCCATCCAGTCATTAATATTCCTCTTGAAGACAGTCACTGAGTGACTCTGCCTAACCTGTATTGGGATAATATTCCAGAGTGAAGGGAGCCTCTGAGTTATGAATGTGTCCCTCCAGCATGTCCTATGTATATCACTCCTGAGGTTCAAGTCTTTCCAGCGTGTAGCTTGATGGGAGTTGGATATTCTGAGGTGCAGCATGACCATTAAGTCAGGGTTTGACATGGCTTTATATGTCAGGCACAGATTGCCTATGAAGAGGCAGTATGCCACTGAGTAGAGCTGCTGTTTCTTTAACCAGTCAGTATGTGGCATCTGTTTGAGCTCTTTGATCTTCTTGTTGAGGTACTTTTGTGGTCTTTCCAGTTGCTGCAGGTGTCTGGTAAGGTGCATGCCGACAGGGGCATTGTAGTCAATTATGGGCATGATGAGGGATGAGTAAAAAGGCACAATGTCCTCCCCTGATCTACATGTCAGCACTCTATAACTATATTACCTGAATGAAAGCTCCCCAGTAATTCGTATAGTGTGCTCCACTAATGCGTTTATTTTAAGTGTCATAACCTAGTTAGATATGGGTTTGAATCCTGCAAAGGAAATGTATGTGAGTTAGAATGAGTGGTGTTTGTGTGTGTGCATAATGCTGTGAGGGAAAAGTGCCTTTTGCCAACTGGGCGAACGCACTACAGGGGGCACATCCCTCTTCCTAAACACAGATGATGTCAGCACCCTCTAAGTACAGCATTAGAAAGGATTTCTCCCAGTAATGCAAATAGTGCACTCTGCTATTGTGCCTGTCTCTAGTGTCATAGCACAGTTAGGTAGGGGTTTGAATCTTGCAAATGGAAAGTATGTGTTTTAGTGTGAGTGGGGTTAGTGTGTGTGCACAATGCTGGGGGTGGGATGTGGCTTTTGCCAAATGGGGCTACGCACTGCAGGGTGCACATTTCCCTTAACAAACAGTGATGTTGACAGCACCCTATACAAACAACATGACAACAGACAACTGCCAATACTCAGTATAGTACTACATGCTACTGTAACACGCACATGTACCAGAACATACCTAGATAGTGTTTTGAAACCTGAATGTGGCAAGTGTGTGGATGTGGGATGTTTCTGTGTGTGCATTCCGTATGGAAAACATGTTGGATGTGGCAATCAGGGAACCACAGTACCTGATGCACATTACACTTTTAAACTAATGAGGTTGCCTGTACCCTGTGAGTACAGGTAGAGAGGAGGAAATCGGTAGTAATCCAAATAGTGCACTTTTCAAATATGTACCTGTCATGTGTCGACAGCTACTCATGTAGGGTAATAAATAATGGAAATGGCAGGTGAGCATGTGCATGTGTGGGGTAGCAGGGTGTGTAAATGCATGTGTGACAGAACAGATACATATAGCTGAATCTACAATACAGCACATGATGCACATTCCCATAGTCAATGGTAGCATGTGATGGTGTGCAGCTGGTACACTTTGGTAAGTAGTATGGGTGCAGATAACAATTCAGGACATTCATACAGTTACTGCAGCAGGAATGCTGGGATATACACACAATCATAGTGGAACAGTGAACAGTTACCAACATGTTACTACTTATACACATCTATGTAGTCACCCTGTGCATCAGCAACGTGTTTACCTTTTCCTGCACTGATGTAGTATGCAGGAGGTGGCACAGTGTCATCATATGCACATGGTGTGGGTTAGTTATGCCCAAGCCAGCCACTGGTACCACCAATTGACATGTGTGTGTATGTGTGTTTGTGAGGGGCAGCAGTACAGGGTGGACCAGTGTTGGTGCAGTGTGTGTGTATATGTGTTTGCCCTAGGTGTTACATTTCTGCATGTATGTAAGCACGCACACAGTCCCACATAATGGCTGCCATGTACAGGGTTTTGTGGACAGCCACAGACTGCACCTGTCAGGTCATCCAGATCAGTGTCTGTGGGCACGGACACAGTACCTGTGCCTGGCAGGGGTGCTACGGACCGTATCCGGTACTAACCCAGACTGGGTACTGTCATCAGAAGCGGGTGTGTGTTGACTGGACACAGTTCCCTGTTGGGACTGTCCAGAGCCACGTACACGTGGTCTCCTGGGGAGTCCTGATGACAGCACCAACCCAGCATTGCTGGGGCTGCTGCTGGCACTTGAGGTGCATGAGTGGGCCTGTTGTCGTCCACAGTGACTGCCAGCTGGTGCTGTTGCTGGCATACGGCCACATCGATGCCGCAAATGCACACCATCACCCTGGACCATGGACATCTGGTTGTGGAGCAGCTGTTGTATGTCCCCACAACGTCTGTCAATGACATCTGTGAAATTACGAATAGCATTCGCAATGTCACGCATGCCATCTGTCATGGCTGTGCAACATGCTGTCAGCTCCCTCAGACCCTGTCTGGTGTACCTTTCCATACGCGCCTGTGCCTGCATAACAGTCCAAAACATAGTGGAGGTTGACATACCTCCTTGGGCACGTCGGCCAGAGGCAGTATGGCCACGGATGCCCCCATGAGAACCCATGGGCGACTGTCTGTGTAACCAGACACCTACAGCAACTGGAAAAACCCCAACAGTACCTCATCAAGAGGAACAAAGGGCTCAAACAGATGCCATATGCTGCCCGGTTAAAGAAAATCCAGCTGGACTCAGTGGCATACTGCCTGTTCAGAGGCAATCTGTGCCTGACGTGTACAGCCATGTCCAACCCAGAAGTAATGGACATGCTGCACCTCAGGAAATCAAAATCCCATACAGCCACACGCTCAAGAGACCTGAACCTTAGCACTGAAATAAATAGGACATGCTGGAGGGACAGATTCATAACCCAGAGGCTCACTTCACTCTGTAATGAACTCACAGTACAGGTTAGGCAGAGTCCCTCATTGACTCTCTTCCATAGGAATCTGGATGAGTGGATGGGAGATCATAGTTGTACCCCGGGTATCACTTCTATGTCACTGTTTGACAGAGGCACAGTATACTAACCTCGGAAAAGGGCATAGCAAACTAAATTTAATTGGGTGGCAAAAGACAAACACATTCTGGCTAGGCTTATCAATGCCCTAGGGCAAATAGCCTAGTATGAACCTATGAACCTATGTGTACTGCTATACTACTTCTGCCATATGTTGCATGTGTGTGTGTGTGTTGTGTGGATGCAGGTAATGGCCAGATATTTCTGCACAGGCAACACTTCTGAAACACTCTGGGTGTTCATCCCAACATACTGTATGTGTGTTGCCATCCAACACTGTGATGTGGACATACATTACTCAGCCTGGATATACATATCCCAACAACACCACAAGCACAGTACACTACCTTGCTATGTATGTATGTAATTTCACAGTTATTCACTAGTTAGGACTGTGATGCTATCCATGCAGCCCACTGGGCCCCTTTGCAAAAGCTTACCACAGACATCCCACATAGTGCATGTAATGTGCACACACATATCTAACCCAGACTGTATGCACACCACTTATTTATCCTGTCCAGTGGACTACAGATACAGGCACATTGTATAACAATAGCAGGAGGCTACTGCAGTACAGATCAGATTCACATGAAAGCAAGGCATCTGTGGTCAGCAGTGGTAAGATGCTTCACATTCACCAAATGCACAGATATTGGCAACATTAGGTGCAGGTATCCCCCCCCCCATTCTCCTACACAAGTGGAATTAGTTATCACAGATGAATGTAACCTCCCTATCATCTCACATGTCCAGGTGAGGGCCACCCTCAACATTGCAGAACACACAGCATCACTGTTACAAAATGGTATCCCTGGATGTGTGATACGTTCACCCCTAGAGGACATAGCACCACATTACAGACTGATATTAAACCCTGGCCATACTATAGGATATGTACCTGAACAGTGCCATACATACACAGTGGTCCCACACCAATGGGGAGGAACCTCTACTGACCCTGGGAACTACTGCATCATATGCATAACTGGCCTTGTGTTCTAAGCTATGGAAGTTTTAAGTATGGAAGACATGTACAGCAATATTACATATGTATATATATCAGGACTATGTACACACAACCTATCTCATGGACATACCTATAGATAGTGAACTATGATACATTTGGAGGTTTCACAGTAAACACAGTATTAACCTGCTACTTTGCATTACCTGTGTTTGTGTCAGCTGTTGCTGTGTCACTGGTGCTAATTGCTGTTTGCTGCTGCTGCTGCTGGTTTTGTTGCTGTGATGATGCAGTTTTTATTTTTTATCACTGCCTTTATTGCTTTATGTCTTTCTTTCTTTCTTTCTTTCTCTCTCTCTCTCTCTCTCTCTCTCTCTTTCTCTGTCAGTTTGGTGCAATGAATGTATTGCATATGTGGAGTGTTAGTACTGGATGCTTTTGTAGGTATCTGCATAGGTCCATGTGATGGCCTCTGCACCAATTGTAAGGCAGCATTTGCTAATTGCATGCAGCCAGTTGTGTACTGATTGCATGTCTCACTGGGATTTCAGGACAGTGCTATAAAAGGGTATGTGAGATAGGCGTTACCCTTTCAGATTGTAAGGGTGTGGACCATGCTGGTATGCTGTCGACAGTGTTCTGTGAATGTGAAGGTTAGTAAGTCTCTCATGATTCATGCTGTGTTGTAAATTCAGGTTGCTGCATTTCTCTCACCTGTTCCCTGTAGTGAGTGTGTATGCATACTGACACCTACAACTATATTTCCATATGCATTAATATATATATATATATATATATATATATATATATATATATATATATATATATATATATATATATATGTGTGTGTGTGTGTGTGTGTGTACATATACATACTTTCATATATGTACATTAGCTTACATTAATAAGTACAAGCTAACAATTAGCAGGGCTGTTTCTATTAACACTAAACTAGTATGGGAATCCAGTAATTAGGACAGTAAAAGTCTACCTGACATGCTTTGGGTAGTACACATCCTATATTGCCTTTATCTTCATTCCTACTACTACATGTTCTACTTATTTTATCACTATATTCCTGTATGAGAGTCATGGCTTAGTGGTAGGTCATACAGACTAGTGTTACAATGGTCTTGTGGTAGGGCCTAATAGTATGCTTTTATTTTGCTTTTAAATTGAGTACAGGGCCTGTCAATCAAAGTGCTGAAGGCACATTTAAGCAGTTAAAAGGGTTAGTAAGTCTCACAGGAGTCAGGCTGTGTTGCAGATTCTGGTTGCTGCATTTATCTTCACTGTTTCCTGTAGTGAGTGTGTATGAATACTGACACCTACCACTATATTTCATATGTATTAATATATATATATATATATATATATATATATATATATATATATATATATATATATATATGTATGTATGTATGTGTACATATACATACTTTCATATATGTACATTACCTTACATTATTATGTACAAGCTAACAATTAGCAGGGCTGTTTCTGTTAACACTAAACTAGTATGGGAATCCAGTAATTTGGGCATTAAAAATCTACCTGACATGCTTTGGGTAGTACACATCCTATATTGCCTTTATATTCATTCCTACTATTACATGTTATATTTATTTTAGCACTATTTTCTTGTATGAGAGTCATGGCTTAGTGGTAGGTCATACAGGCTAGTGTTACCGATGTCCTGGGTTTAAGACTGACAGTGGAAATTTATTTTTCTTTCAAAATGAGTACAGGACCAGTCAATCAAAAGTGCCAAAGGCACTTTTAAGCACTTAAAACCAGGTCTGCGCTCGTTTGCGTGGAGCTCACGCATGCGCACTGGCGTTTAGCTCCGCGCACACAAGCGCACACCCACGCTATTTTCTTTGAAAGAAAAGAAAAAGGGGTGACAGGAAAGTGGTGAAAAAGGGGTCACAAAGAGGGTAAGACAGTAGGGAAACAAGCTTGGGATTTGCAGGAAGGATGTAGGTGAGGCCCATAGCTGCCCATGTCTTTCTCAGCAACAGCTGTGCATTTGTATGTAATTTGGTGTGACATTTGAAACCTTCCACCCCTGAGAGAGGTGTCAGGACAACATTAATACCTGTTGTACAGCCAATTGTAATTAACAGTTTCAATGTCCAGCGGACATGTGTGCAACATGGACAGATATGTATGGGGCGTAATTTTTTTGTGGGTACAGAGTGCCCTTTTTTTTTTTTATCAGGTGAGAGTGGTATGTGAGGTGAAGGTAGTCAGTATAGCTGGGGAGGTAGGTTGGGTAGGTTAACAGACAAGACAGACAAGACGCATACAGGGGCGGTGTATTACACATGTGGGGGGGTTACACAATTGACGGGGACGGAGGTTGGGATATCCAGGGCACATGAGCCCACAGATGGCAACAGTGGAACTGATATCCCCACCCATAGGCAGTTGCCACTGTTCCTTCACAGCCCAGGATGTGGCTGTGCTGGGGGCTGTGCAGGCGGGACAACGGGCATGCCCGTAAGCTGTGTCACCTGGGCCTCAAGCTGGTGTAGGGGCCCAAGAACAGAGTCTTGAATCTCCATTCGCACCACAGACCAGACACCTTGGAGGGTGAGTGGACGGGCTCCTCCGGCCACGCTTGCAGAGGGGGGACAGGCCCCATCCCCTGCAGCGCTTCCACCCAAAGGTGGCACAGGGCCACCGGAGGAGGGTCCGGCCTGGGCACTAGTGCCAGGTGCAATCGCCAGATGAGGTGGGAGAGGTGGGTCCACTGGGACCTGCCTTCCCAAGCGTTCTAGGTTTGTGAGTATGTCATGTTAGTTTGGGTTAGTAGCATATTATTCCATTCAAATTAGTTGTAACAGCATGCATTGGTATTCGCATTAAACAAACACCCAGATATTAACACCATTGAACAACACGCATATCAATATCACATGCATTATTTGAACAGAAATACACAATCAAACAACATGCAGGGTTGATTAATGGCAACAGGCCATCAGGTTTGCAGGTATGAACAGGGTGCATGCAACAACGGACATGCATATATTTTTGAAACAACAGGACAAATGTCCATGGTTAATGAAATGTTCACATACCAATATTTAGTGAGTTTTTTAATTTGCAATTATAGGGTGGGGTGGAGAAAGAAAATGATGACACATTCATAAATTATATATTGATATACATTTGTAATAGAAACACAATTAACTTGTGGGTGATAGTTTCCAAATGATTTTTAATTGACTGTCATGCTAGACCTGTTACAGATACATCACTATCCTAGTTATTTTGAATTTGATCAGATACATCATCCTGCTACACTTTGATGACAGGGCAGGGGACAACTATGGATGTTTAGTATGTCAGACAATCATTCATTCTATCTGAAAATTGTTGACTGTGATCACCATATACAGATTTTGGCTTAAACATTCAAGATTCAGACACACTGAAATCAGTTTGGGATGTTAATTTTTAATTCCCACATGCGTTTAGTTCTGTAATACCACACTGAGGCTTATATATTCAGGAGTTATTACTACTTTATTTATTGATACATGACCCTTTCTGTCACTCTCACACATCCTGCTATTTCACAGTTCAGGTTGGTACTTCTAGGCTTTGTTCACATATTAGACCTGTGGTGATTCAAACACTTTCCAGCAGCCTCACTTCTGTCATGATTCAGCATTTCAACAGGGGATATATCTCACATGTGATTAACTCAGCTTCTGAAGCTGTACTCTTGAGACTACTGCAGGTTATACTAGATTTAATTAATGGTGGGACATCTGTATTACAGAACTATTTATTTCTATCAATTATATTTCCAATTTCACTTGCATACTGATGAACTTGTTGCAGCTCTGTGTTATACAAAACTGATGCTTTGGCTATGGTTTAGGTAACTTAAATTCAACCAGTATCTCTAGTGCTGGAAGAGCTGGACAGGGGAGGCAGGGTTGAAGAGGTAATGCCAGCTTCATCATTCTGTCAGGATTGAAATGGTTGTTACTAATCAGCCACCTGCACCTCTTCAAATGGAGGCTTGCATGACACCAATGACCATGGACTGATAAGACACTGACTTCGAATGACCAGGCCAGTAGTGGTTGCCTCATGGATATGGGGGAGAATGTGTATGTAGAGGCAGGGAATATGATATAACAGTGATGCCCCTGTGATGCTACAGGTGCTCACATCCTTCACTAGGGCATGGGGTTAAAGTCATAAGAAATGCCTTCAATAGGATGCCACCAATGATACAAAGCCACTGTTAATGGTGGCCTGTATGATGGACTCTCTAAACATGCAGGAATCGTCAGATGAGGTACTAGAGGACTCAGTGATGGTCAAGGAAGGCTTAATGATCACTGGACATGGGAAGAGACAGTACCAAGAAAACAAATAGTTTGTGTAAACCTGGAAATGTAAAGACTTTATGTATATGGATCCAAATATTTTTTCTTCAGTTATTTATTTGTGTCCCCTCCCCTTATTTCTACAATTACATTATTAACACCTATAATATAAAAAATAAGTATTCAGAAAATGTTGTCTCTTGTAGTGATCAGAAAAGAAAAGGTTGTAGACATTTTCAAACAGCCCTTAATTTTCAAACTTGAATGGTAAAACAATAGCTAATTCACTATCAAAACACTGTAAGATAAATAAAAAAAAGTGGGCAATGTGGACTTTGGGTTGACTTTGTGATGTAAATACTGGATTTTCTTTCCATAGTAAACTACGATTAACATTTAAATCATTTTATTATTTGTAACACTACAAATATTTTGAAAATGTTTTTAGGTTCACAGTTTGCAGCAAAACGTACATACAATTGTAAAACCAGGATTACAGAATAATTACATGAATGAATAGAGACAGAATGGTTTACTAAAACACATACTAATACTGAAACCAAACCACACCTGAGGTTTTGTTTCATGGGCATACATAGCATTAATATCTAGGCCATTGGCAAGATGAATATGAAATTTAAGATAAAAAAAATGTAGGTTCAACTCTTGTTCAACTTATTCATTTTACTTTCAATTAGTTAACTGGATGGGTGCAATAACAAAGACCCTTTATGGCTAAGACATGGATTTTAGACAATTACAATTAACTTGAACTATTAAGAACAAACAATTCATAATGTATAGAGTTTCAGTTATCACAATATATACATCAACAATTTGCAGAAAATTCTGTTTACTGATTTCAGTGATAGATTACAGTTAGCAAGATGCTTTAAAATGTATAGAGCAGAAGGATGAACACAGGATAGCAGCAGATTTCTTCAGCTCCACCAACATAACTACACTGACAGGAAATTATTACTTCAAAATTCAACTAATGCAATAATTTTCTTTCTAAAAACATTTGGAATATCAGTATCTTGAATAATATCTAAAAAAGAAAGAAAATTTAAATAATTTTCCTGTCACAAATCTTCTTGGAAATTTCTCATCACTTCTGTTCAGAATGAGTTCCAGTAAGGCTAACAGTCAGGATTCCAGCATCAAGAAAGAGCTTCAGTCTTTACTATCAACTATTCAGTAACTAACAACTAAAATGGACAGACTGGATGCTAAAATTGATAACTTTATAGAGAAAACCACAAAACAAATGGATTTGCTACACCAAGATTTACAACATCAGAAAGCTCAGATTACAGGTATAGAAGAGACACTTAATGATATGGACAACAGAATTCAGGAAGAAGAAATTAACATTGAATTCTTATTGAAACAGAACACACACCTTCAATCCAAACTAGATGACCTGGAAAACAGATCCAGACGCAATAATATAAGGATTTTCGGACTGCCAGAAAATATAGAAGGTAACAACATTACATCCTTTTTAAATACTTGGCTTCCCAAAACTTTAAATTTGTCAGAAACATTTTCTTTTGGTATTGAAAGAGCCCATAGGACTTTAGCTAATTCTAATATAAATAAAAAGTACCCTAGATCAGTTATTGTAAGATTTTTATCATCTTATGACAAGGAGATGGTATTAAAAGCTGCATGGGCTAAAGCACCTATAAAAATAAATGAAGCAACTCTGCGTTTTGACAATGACTATTCTTCCTTGGTAATATCAAAAAGAAAAGTCTTTTTGCCATTAATAAGAGAGCTTAAGAAAGCACAGTTCAAAACTCATCTTTTATTTCCTTCCAAGCTAAAAATCTTTTTACCGGATGGCCCTAGAATTTTTGAAGACTTGGACTCTGCTTTGCTGTATATTAAAAAAAATAAAATATTAGATAAAATAGAAGATATGGAATGGGCAAGTCCTTCCCTAAAGAGAATGGCAACAGGAACTTCTTGGAAGACTTCAGAGAAGCAAAAAAGACTAAAAAACAAATGACATGTTTTATATTTCTTTGAACTCTTTAATTATAGTTACTATATTTATAGAAAGCCACAAATATCTTAAGGATTTATTCAAAGTTATTTTTTTGTGTGCAAATAACTGAATTTTGTTTTATAAATAATCAAACTTCCTGAGGAACAAATAACCTGATATGAATCAACTTGTTTCTCTTTGTGATAAAGAGACCTAAGGTTAGTAATTTGATACATTTCCTTTCTCTTCTTGTTTTAAATAATGGCATTCTCTTTAAACTAAACATTTTGAGAAGGGTGGGGGAGGGCAGGGAGTGGGATTAGATAAAAAATAGGAAATAAGGGGAAAAATAATTTATTATTTCTTTAAAATTATTTATGCTGTTTAAATACTGCTACTATACATTATACCATGACTTAATTGCTTAATACATGATTTCAAATAACATGTCATGATATAATTGCTAAACTAGAACTAAAGTAGTTGAAAGTAATATGTCTCATGTTCTACTTTATTAAAACAAACAGCAAGTAAAATATCTTTGTACATACTCTTTGTAGGTCCTTTTTTTTTTTTTTTTTTTTATTTATAAAGTAATATGCTTTTAATAATACTGATATGTGTATGTAATAAGCTCTCACTGAGAAAATGAAATGGGGCATATAAAAATAAGTTGTGTTTATGTCAAACAACTGAAGGATTGGTTTCAATGTCATAGAGACTGCAATGACTTGTAAAGTGCTTTGAGAAGCTTTTGCACTGTTTAGATCCATTTGTATTACAAAATGAATGTCAGTCGCTTACTTTTATTAAAATTCCCACCAGAATGTTATGGGAGACAATTTGGGATGTGGGTTGCCTCGTGAATAGTGTCCTCGAGTCATTTTAAAAGCTTCAACATTCAGAAAACACGCAGAGAAGCTGAAAGCAGCCATTTTGAACTTTGACCCCTGATTTCACACTGACTCATCGCAAATTCAAGAAGTAAACTGTTTCAGGAAATAGAACTGCTGTAAATGTGGTTTTGTGATGAAAAACAGACTTTATGACATCCAAATGTGAGTTTTTCTTTATAATAGTTTACTTATTTAAGATGTAACTTATAAAATATAAAAGTTATAATGATTTTAAGTGACTTAATATGCCATAGTAAACAAATGAGATATTTTAGAAGGCATAGAAGGTAAAACTCATACACACTTGTTTTTGAAAGCTTATATGACTGCTGCAGTATAATGCACATAGATGCTTATGATTTAAAGATATGTAATGTTATAAACTATTTGCTTTGACTAACAGACGAGTATGTGCATCATTATGATTATATTTCAGAAGAAATTGTCATGTGACACATTTTAAAGCCGTAGTTCAGATATATATAATACAGATGGCTTTCATCACAATGATTTATGTATAACTAGGGATCAATATTGCTGTGTAGTAAGTTCTTTTAACTTATATATGGGAATAATCATTTTATTTAAATGACAATAATAAATATGAGAAGGAAGCTTCTGATGCAAGTAATTTTAAGTTTTAAAGCTACTAACTGTATTGCTATGGCAGAAAGTGGGTATACCCTAATATAAGTAATGTATGAGTCATAATAGCCTGAGATAATAAATGTTATTGAATTCAAAGGAGCATAAACATATAATAAGAACTTAATCTTACAAACTTTTATTAAACTACCATATGGATATTCCCTTTTTTATTTTTTTTTCTCTCTCTCTCTCTTCTTTGCTCCCATTACCAAGATTGTTAGAATGCTATTTTGATTATGAGTTTATTATATAGAATAGATGTACATAGCAATATTAGTCATTTCTAAATGTTTTATATATTTATATGAAGCTGTTTTATAAATTGTTTAGCCTTGTTATAGTAGATAATCAAATTAAATGAGGTTAACTTTAGTTAATAATAGTTAATATAGAATTAATTTGGTGGCAGCTGGAGTACTGCTGCTTAGGATAGGGGGATAACTTGAGTGGTATTTGCTACTCGAAGTTGGAGTTTTTAACTCCAGGCTGGGTGCACTGTTTGATCCAAATATTATTTTCATCTGATTATTGTTGTGTGTATATAGTTTTGACATCCACATCACATTTTATAAACTCATTGTCACTACAAAGAAAAGTGAAAATTACACAAAATTCCATAAGATTTTCATTAAATACAGCTATAATTAATAGAACACCTAAAGGAGGAGACATAATAATACTTATTTTAGTAAATGTTATTCTGATTATATGTTCTATATGTTTATAAAAGTTAAATGGTAACTCTAAAAGGAATTTCTTTAAACATTAATGGATTGAATAACCCATGTAAAAGGGCAAGTTTAATGAGATATATTAATTTGCATAGAGCCAATTTAATTTTCCTTCAAGAAACACATCTCCTGAAAAAGGATAAATATAAATTAGCCACTAATAAATATACAGTCTTGGTTAGCTCAGAATACTCACAGAAAAAAAGAGGAGTGGCTATCTTATGGAACAAAAATATGCCCATACCTAAAACTATTAACTCTTATAAAGATGATAAAGGAATGTTCTGTATGGTTACAATACAGATTAATGGGAAAATATATACATTAATTAATATGTATTGGATACCTGGAATTGGCATTAATACAGTGAAATACCATCTCAATAAGATTATATCATTTTCTATAGGAGGTATTATTTTAGCAGGTGATTTTAATTGTATCTTGCATGAAAAAGATACTACTATTATAGGAAAAAGGAAAATTACATCTAATGCAAAACATTTAAAGGATTTTATTAATTTATATCATTTGAATGATATTAATAATCAGATAGATTCTAAATCATTACCATACACTTTTTTTTTTCTAATAGATATAAAACTTATTCAAGAATAGATAGAGTCTTTATTTCTAACCAACTGGTAACAGACTTAATTAATTCCAAGATCATTTCATGTCCTATATCAGATCATAATTCAATTGTCTTTGAATTTATGGTAAAGAGTACTTATAATGTTCAGATCAAAAGAATACCAGAATACTTAACTCAACTAAAGGACTATAAAGATTATATACTTACTGAGGTGCAACATTTCTTAGACTTAAACACTACACCTGACGTCTCCATTATTCACATTTGGGATGCTCTAAAATCATATTTATATGGACAAAGTATCAGATGGTATAATAATAAAAGGAAATCTTGGGATAAGGAATTAATAGACATTCAAAACAAATTAGACTCATATAAACATAATAATAAAGAAAATATTATGGACAAAAAGGTCATCGAGGAAATAAATAAATTAAATGAGAAATATAAAGAAATTTTAAGTCATAAAGTCAAAATAACATTAGAGAAATATAAGTTTTTGTCTTTCTCAATAAGTCCCAAATACTTACATAGACTTAAAAATAAAACAAAAAGGCTGAATAAACAAAATCACATCAAAGAAATTTTCTCTCCAGGGAAAAGAAGAATGTCTCTAGTTTACCAGAAATATTAGATGAATTTAGAAATCACTTTCATAAAATTAACCATAATAACATTAATATGGATTCTAAAGATAAAATAAAGAAATTTATAACTACAAACATGAACAAAAAACTTAATAAACAACAGACCAAATTAATAGATAAAAATATTTCATATACAGAGGTTATTACACAAATAAACAAACTTAAATCGAACAAAGCACCTGGTAATGATGGTATTATTCCAGAGATTTATAAAATTCTTCCTAAGAGTACATACTCATTAATACATAAGGTTTTCATTTCAGCCCAAAATGAGTTATTAACTCCCCCATCATGGCAATACACATTTATTTCACCAATTTTAAAACCCAATAAAGACCCAACTAGATGCACTTCATATAGACCTATCTCATTACTTAATGTTGACTATAAAATGTTCATGAATATTTTTGCTGATAGATTAAAGACAATCATTCTAGGTATAATAGATATAGATCAGACAGGCTTTATTATAAATAGAAATACTTTTGATAATATAAGGAGAACTTTAACGCTAATTGATTATGCAAACAGGAAAAAGAAAGACTTAACACTTATTAGTCTTGATACAAGTTCAGCTTTTGACTCAGTAAGTTGGGACTACTTGTTTATCTTATTAAAGTGTACTAATTTCTCTGATGCATTTGTGAATTTAATTGAACATCTATATAAAGGAGCATTGGCTTACATTAAGATAGGAACATACGTCTCACAAAAAATACCCATATTAAAAGGCACAAAACAAGGGTGTCCACTTTCACCACTATTATTTACTTTAATAATGGAGCCCTGGGCTAATCTGATTAGAAACAGCACTGACATAGAAGGATTTGATATAGATGAAAATACAAGATCTAAAATCCAACTTTTTGCAGATGATGTTTTAATTACGTCAGCAGGAACAGATTCTTCTATGCAGTCATTATTTGATAAAATGACAGATTTTAAAAATATCTCTGGTTTGATATTTAATGACGAAAAAACTAAAATATTACCAATATATGCACGAAAAAATGTCCTCACTAATGATTTTCACAAATATATACCCAACTCAGGTCAGATAACTTACTTAGGCATAATATTAACTAAAGATATTAAATCCATTATACATGATAATTATAGTAACTGTCTTCATAATATACAAAATCTTTTCAATAGTTGGAATAATATGTTTTTTACCATGGAAGAGAGACTCACAATTATTAAAATGATAATATTCCCAAAGATATTATACTTAATACAATCAATAATACTCCCACCTACAAAAATAATTATTAAGAAATTGAATTCACAAATGTTAAATTTCTTATGGGCACCTAATAGACCTAGGATTGCATTAAAGAAACATACTAATAGTTGGTCTCAAGGGGGCATTTCATTTCCAGACTTTAATTTATATGCTATCTCCCATTGCTTACTGTACTTATTTCCTTGTTTCACTTGAAAGAAAGTTTCTGTTTGTCGTTTTTGCATTTAGTTACTTGTAACACATTGCACTCAAGTTACCTGGCACTTGCTCACTAAAGCAATTATATAAGTCAGCACTAAAAATTAAAAGCACTACACCCTCACTCCCCACTGGCCCTTGTTTTCAATTATTAAGGAATTCCCAATATTATTCTAGCATGTCCAAAGGTCAGTTGTCAATCTCCTCTCCAGTCCAGCTGGTGAATCTGGGAATCTTGAGGCAATGTTATAACTGCCTCATGTACACAGACAACCCTCTCCTCCTCCCACATAACACAAATACTTGCGAGAGATGCAGCTATTTAGCCAAACTGGAGGCTGAGCTCTCTCAACTCAGGACTGGCAAGACCAGACAGGAGGAGAAGGCAACTACACACACCACAAAACCAGCCTCACATAATGCTACCACACCACTGAATCAAACACATAAACACACAAAGACATACTCGGAGGCTCTGAGTAAAATTTACCTAAAGAGCAGAGGCCTCCAAAGCAGACACCCAAACAACTGCTACCTCAAGACACCCCACAAGCAACACATAAACCACAAAAGCAGTGTGCAAAGCAGTCACAGCCCTTAAAGCCAAATACAACACCAAACATACTTGTCATAGGTGACTCCATAGTCAGACACACTGACGTCCCACTCACCAGGCTGAACAAGGAGAGGGTCACAGTAAGCTGCCTATCGGGCACTAGAATCCGCCACATAACGCAAGCACTCGGGTCCCTCCACGGCAAGTACAAATATGACACAGTCATTGTCCATGCTGGTGTGAATGACCTGAGACGTACCTCCCTGGACTACATGAAAAGAGACATAGAGGAGCTCTCTGATTATGTAGCCCAGGCAGGTATGACCCTAACCCTGAGCAGTATCTTTCCTTCACCAAGAATGATGCCACAATATAGAGACAAGATGATCAGCTTTAACAATTGGCTTAATGTCTGGTGTCATTCAAAGTGGATCCAGTGTCTGTCTGCCTGGGATGACATGCTTGACAAGCCACGCTGCTTCGCTAGGGACGGCTTGCACCTGTCACCCCTGGGATTCTGGATATTGGCTAAGGCTCTTGCCACCCCTATAGTGCCTTTTTTAGGCAAGGCTCAAATTCTAAACCTACCACCCTAGAAAACAAAAATGGGAAGAAACTGAGGGTAATGCTGCTCAATGCCAGAAGTCTAAATCTCAAAATGCATGCACTCGAGGCCCTTCTCAGTATGGAGTACATCGATGTCTGTGCTGTAACTGAAACCTGGTTCAAGGCTCCTGAGAGCACCCCGGCACTATTAGGTTTTACCTCATATCATGCATTCCGGCCCCAAAACCCGGACCACACCACAAAAGGAGGGTGTATCCATATTCATAAAGGATACCCACACCTCCAGGTTGGTGGCAACGCACAAAGCTTGGAAACCATCCAGGTGCAATTAACCATAGGCAAAACTGCTCTACAAATTGTAGCATGCTACAGGCCACCCTCTCAAACTCAGGAACACCACACAGCCTTCCTGAAGACACTGGAGGGTATAAATGTATCTCCAAACACCATCATATTGGGTGACTTCAACTACCCGAATATAGACTGGGAACATTACTCAAGCCCTAACTTTCTAGCCCAACGGTTCCTGGAGTTCATAAATTCAAATGCCATGGAACAGCTAGTCACTGTTCCCACGAGAGGAGAAAATATACTAGATCTCATTATCACAAACATGGGGACAAAATGCTCCACACGAAGTATATCCCTCATTGGTGAGATCTGATCATAAACTAATCTCACTGGAAATCCACATCCCGCCCACCCCAAACAAAAAGACCACAGTGAAGAACTTCTCTAAAGCAAACTTCACACTACTCAAGACCGGTGTGGTATCCTTCAAGGCCCCTGAGACAGTGGAAACCACAACCCAAGCTGGAAGCCCTTACAAATGCCTTCTATGAACGCGTCCAGGACTGCATGGATCAGGCAATCCCAGATAAAACCAAGACTCTTTCCACAAAGGGCAAGCGTCCACTCTGGTAGACCCCAGCCATTAACAAACTTTACAATAAGAGGAGAAAGCTATTACATGATAGAACAAAATCCATAAAAGGAAGTCACCCTGATCATTATTAGTAAAAAATACGAGCACTCATAAAATCAACTAAGGCCAATTTTGAGAGAAAAATTGCCATGGATTCAAAGGACAATCATAAGGCCTTTTTCAGCTATGTTAGGAACCTGGGTAGAAACTCCTAGATATGCTCAGAATTAGTCCAAAATGATACAAAAATCACTGAACCCACAGACATTGCCAACATACTGGCAGACAGGTTCAGTGCAAACTTCACCTCCCCCCCCAAAGGAGAGATAACTATCCCAGTGGAGTGTAGCCTCCCAGACATCTCAAATGCGCAGGTGAAAGCTGCTCTCTCTAAAGCTAAAAACACAGCATCAATGGGACCGGATGGTGACCCGGCTGTGTGCTACAAACTAAATGAGGAATTAAACCCGCACATAAGGCAGCTGTTTAATCTCGGCCTTACCACAGGATACATGCCCAAGGAGTGGCGTACGGCAACTGTGGTCCCACTCCACAAAGGTGGTGCCTCACGGACCCTGGTAATTACCGCCCCATAAGCTTAACAAGTCTAGTCTGCAAAGCTATGGAGAGGATCATAATGGAGCTCATAAACAAAGATATAGGGGACTTGCAGACATTGGTCCCGACCCAGTTTGGCCGTCAAGGGAAGATCATGCCTTTTGAACTTGGTCGACTTCTTCGACACAGTCACCAAGGCCATTGATGAGGGAAAGGCAGTCCATACAGCCTACCTTGACCTTGCAAAGGCTTTCGACACAATACCCCACTCGGGTATTATAAAAAAACTTACCAGCTTAAATGTAAACCCATATGTCACAAGATGGGTTGCAAACTGGCTTAAGGACAGAACCCACAGGGTTAGAGTTGCTGGCGCTATGTCAGACTCCAAGCCGGTGACAAGTGGTGTCCCACAGGGCTCGGTCCTTGGCCCCCTATTGTTCGGCATCTACTTCTCAGAAGTACAGGCCAACATGGGAGGTCTTTGGCTGACAAAGTTTGCAGACGACTGCAAACTGGGCGCCATAGTGGAAAGTGCATCGACACGGATATCCTTCAGAAGGGACTCACGGAAACAGATAGCTGGTGCCAGAGCCATGGCCTGAAGTTAAATGCCAAAAATGTATAGTCATACCCTTCGGGAAAAACAAGGTAACCCCAAGCTACCATATAGGTGGCAATCCACTAAGCACAGAAGAGGTTATCAGGGACCTGGGGACCCAGGTTGACAGTGGCCTTTCTTTTGACACTCACGTTGCTAAAGTGGTTAGAAAGACCTTCTACATTGCCCACCTGATCATGAAGGGATTCACATCCAGATCTAGTGAGGTCATTGTTCCCCTGTACTCTTCACTTATCAGACCAATGATCGAGTACAATGCCCCATTAGGGATGTATCTCGCCCGACATCTGCAGCAATTGGAGAGACCCCAAAAGTTTCTCACCAAAAGGATAAAGGGACACCAAAATCTGTCATATGCTGCCAGATTGAAGAAACTCCAGCTCTATTCAGTACATACCGTCTGCTCAGAGGTGACATGTGCCTAACATACAAGGCCATGTCCAACCCGGAATTAATGGAAATGCTCCACCTCAAAAAATCCAAATCCACCAAAACCACTAGAGCAAGCGACTTAAACCTTAGCACGGATATAAATAGGACGTGCTGGAGGGATAGATTTATCACTCAGAGACTCCCTATGCTGTGGAATAGAGTCCCGGTCCATGTGAGGCAGAGCACCTTGCTGGCTCTGTTCAAGAGAAATCTTGACCTGTGGATGGGAGATCGTAGGTTTACCCCGGGAATCATCTCTGTGTCACTGCTGGACAGAGGCACAACAAACTAATGGGTACAGTATTTTTTCATATAAGGGGTGGCGTAAGCCACAAAAATTTGGGCTAGGCTTATAAATGCCTTGGGGCAGATAGCCTAGTATAAACCTATGAACCTATGAACCTATGAACCTATTATAAAAGTTATTACTTTGTTAATAGATCAGTCATATGTTGCAAAATGGAAGGAATACTGGGAACTAATTAGTATTCATGAAAATATCACTAACTCACAAAAATACTATTGTAAATAATCCCATGTTATGGATACTAAAAGAATTTTGTACCTCATCTATTACACCAAAATATATAGCTAGTTACCCATTAAATATTATTATTAGATATCGTAATTTTATATTTATGCATCCTAAATATAAGGAATGGAACTTTATCCTATTCCCTATAATGTATACACAAGGTATTCTTTTATCATCCACCTCTGAAAGAATTCTTCTAGTCACAGAGAATGATTTAAAGTATTGGTATCAGTTGTTGTCTGACAATAAAGTAAAAAATTTAGACTTCTTAAAGCAAGAATTTGATTTGAGAGAAACAGGTTGGTTAGAGATTCAGACTTTTAGACAACATCTTATTAATAAACTTGATTTAATGTCTTTAACAGTTAAAGAATCTGTCCCAATTCTGATTGATTACTTGATATTAAATTTACAACATAGGGTTTCTGATAAAGGTAAGCTCTCACATATACATAAAATTATTAGAGAAGAAACACATTACAGTTCAGATAATTATTGGAATTATTTCATTTCCATTAATGGTGAATCACCAAAACAACAAGATAAACAATATATATTGGAATCTGCTTATAAAACTACTTCTTCCATTAATTGGAGACTTTTTACTTGGAAATTTTTACATAGATCTTTCTATACCCTTAATGATGAATAAAATAAACAATAAAGACAACATATGTAAGAGATGTAATGTAGAAATAAATGCTGATTGGGCACATATGTTTTATGACTGTATAAAATTGAAGGAATATTGGATGTTAATCAATGATTTTTTGCAGGCTCTTTTCACAGATAATTTCATAGTCTCTAAATCACTTATATTATTTAACACTCCTGTTCCTAAAAGTGTTAAAAAAGTTAAACTTCCCTTATTATGGTCCATTCTAGCAGTGGCTAAAAAAATAATAACCCGAAATTGGATTTCAGATACTCCTCCTTCATTTAATGAATTTAAAAATGTTATGACTGAAGTGTGTCATATGGAACTAATGACAATAAAGTCAAGAACCACTAGAAAAACGTCTTACTATATTATATGGGATACTTTACAAAACCTGTTAAAAAAGTCTTAGTTTCATTAGTAAGACATTACAGTTTAATTAATTGATTTGATTTGTAGTGGATGTCTCTGTAAATACTTTGGTTGTTTTATCAAATGTTATAACTATTTATATTTTAACTATTTGTATATGATTGTTATGATATTTATTTTGTATGTTAAAAATAATAAACTTGTTTTAAAAAAAAAAAAAATGTATAGAGCAGTAAGTATGAGAGAAAATATTGCCGAATAATGCTACGAGTGAGTAGTCTGTTAAATAAAAGCATTGAGCATGCCACTGTTTTTATTTTTTTTTAATTCTTTCCTTCTATCAGCTCTTTGACTGCCCTACATCCTTCACTGAGTCTGATGACACTCCAATCACCCGCGGTTCAATACCTGATTTTAAGTAGGAGCCAGCAAGGATCCTAAAGGCATACTGGGGGACACTGCTGTCCATCTTCTCAATGGCATATTTTCTGCTTTCCTGTCCTATCCTGTTTCTACCACTTACTCTGGCTCTATATGGTATGACCTGAAGGTCTGGTATGCCATGGGGACATGAGCCATATTACCCCACCTCCAAGACAGCTCAGCCTTGTCCCAATCCTGTTCCCACCTTTGGCCTATGCCTCCTGGCATGACATACCCAGCCTTCACCAGGGATCATCATAAGAGACGACCACAGAACCACTCACCTACGAGGGATGATAGCACCCATCCCTTCCTACTGCTCCATCAAATGCCCTAACTACTAATCAAACTCAGGTCACCGAGGCCACAGTCAGCACTTTATCTATTTGTTCCACTGGAGCAGCCATTGTTACTGTAAGTAAAAGAGACAAAGGGGGCATGACCAGGAGATGTCGAGCCATAGAGTAGTATCACTGTTTATTTCTGCACTGGCAAGATTAACTCTGACACTGCTTCTATGGGTAGGGTCATTGCATGACCAAAGTGCTTCAGGGCTTTGTGTGTACTACATAGGATCATAGGAGGATACTAGGCTAATGGGCCTGGGGCCCTTACAAGCCTAGTCAAGAGTTTATCCCCCCCAAAAAAAAAAATCTCAGTCAGCACCTATTACCCCTGTCAGTAAGGGACAGAGGTGTAACCCTGGGACAAATTTGTGGCTTCCCATCCACTCATCAAGATTGTGCTTAAAAAGGGTGAGTAAGGTATTATGTTTGACATGTATGGGAAGTCTATTCTACAGATGGGGCAAGCTCTGGGAGACAAACCTGTCTCTCCAGCAGGTTTTGTTGATGTTTCATACTAGATTTAGGCCTTTTTGAGTGGGTAATGCACAAGGAGTTAGATTTATGGATATGGAGCATCTTTAGTAGGGCAGGGTCTGAGATTGCCTTGAAGGTGAGACACAGATTACCTCTGAGCAATCTGTATGATACCGAGTAGAGTGACAGTGATTTGAGCCTGTCTGCATAGGACAGGTGTTGCTGGCCATTATTCTCTTTGTCAGGTATGTCTGTGGCCTTTCCAGTTGGTGCAGGTGTTTGGAGAGGTACATACCAAATGGGGCATTATACTCAATTATTGGCCTAATGAGGGAGGAGTACAGAGAGGTAATCACCTCCTTTTTTCTGAATGCAATCCCTTTACTTATGAGATGAATCAAGTAAAAGGCTTTTCTGACCACTGCTGCTACATGATGGTTGAATGCAAGATTACTGTCAACCTGTGTACTCAGATCTCTCACTACAGGTTGTGTGCTTAGGGGGTTGCCATTGATGTGGTAAGTTGGTAGGGGCTGTGTTTCTGATGAATGTTATAATAATACTTTTTTTGCGTTTAACTTAAGGCCATGACTTTGGCACCAGTCATTTGTTGCTGTGAGACCCTCTTGCAGTATGTTAACATCCTTTGGGGAGTCAATGATAGCACTCAGCTTACAGTCACCTGCAGACTTGGTCAGCCACAGGCCTTTTGTCTTTGCCTGGACCTCTGAGAAGTAGATGCCAAATAGTAGGCATCACAGGAGAGATCTCTGGGGAAAACCACTAGTGACAGGTCTGCTGTCAGAGGTGGAGGGACCTATTTTGACTTTGTAGGTCCTATCAGTGAGCCAGTTGGGCACCCACCTGAGATAGGTATTTATGCCAAGTTGTGTTAGCTTTCTGATGATGCCCAAGTGGGGGGATTGTGTTAAAGGCTTTGGCTAAGTCAATGTAAGTTACATGTGCTGACTTTCCCTCATCCAGGCCCTTGGTCTCAAAGAATTCAACCAGGTTCAACAGGCAAGATCTGCCCTTGACAAATCAGAACTGGGTGGGGTCAAGTGTTTGGAGATTGCCTATGTCCTTGTTTATGAGATCCATAATAATAATATGCTCCATGGTTTTACAGATCAGACTTGTCAAACTAATGGGGCGATAGTTTCCAGAGTCAGTAGCGGCATTACCTTTTTGCAAGGGGATGACAATGGTAGTTCTCCACTCTGCTGGAATGAAGCCTGTACTTAGGCTGTGGTTGAATAGGGTGCTCAATGACAAAGCTAGTTCTTGCTGGAGATGGTGCAGAATACAGCCTGGGATGGTATCAGGTCCCACAGAAGCTGTGTTCTTTGCTGTGGATAGGGCCTTTAACATTTGATCTACAGAGATGTGAGGTGCGGGACAAGTATCGGGGATGTCAAATAGGCCTTTGTGGGGGATGGGGTGAAGTTTGCACTGAAGCTGTCTGCTAGCAGGTTGGCTAAGTCAACAGGATATGTGTAAGTGGTACCGTTAAGTACTAATTCAGAACAAACCTTGGCTTTGCTATGGAGGTTCCTGACATAACTGAAGAAGGCTTTGTGGTTTCCCTTTGTTTCAGACGCTAGTTTCGATTCATAATTGGCTTTGGAGGTTTTCACTAGTGATCTAATTTGTTTGTTGAGGCTAATGAGGGAGTTTTTCCAATCTGGAATTTGTTCTTTTTTACCCTTGGACAACAGTTTCTTTCTTTTGTTGTAAAGCCTGTTGATAGAGGATGTCCACCATACAGGTTTGTGTTTCCTTGAGGAGCAGGTTTTAGTTCTGTTGGGTATGGCTGAGTCCATGCAGTTGTACAGGTGCTTGTATACTGCATTGGTGTACTGTTTAGCATAGTTGTCTGCATTCTTTGAGTGGACCAGTGGTGTGAAGCTACTGATACCCTCCCTTAGGAGGTTGTAGTCAGCATTTAAGAAGTGTTTTAGCCTGGTTACAGCTGGGGGGCGGTTGGGAGAGATAGAAACTTTGAATGAGACAGACCAATGATCTGATTTCACCAGAGAAGAACTTACTATGGGAGTGGTGCAGCAGTCATCTATGTTGGTGAGAATCAAGTCCAGGAGGTTACCTCCCCTTGTGGGGGATGAGATGAGCTGGTCTAGTGCATTAGAACTGATGAAATCAAGGAATCGTTGGGTGAGTGTGTTTGTGCAGGAATAGTTCACCCAGTCTATGCTGAGAGGGTTGAAGCCATGAAGGATCAGAGTGTTAGGGAGTACCTTGATGGAGTCACGTAGGTCCAGGCAGGGAGAGTGAATGTACTGAGTCATAGAGTGGGGGTCTATAACTGACTATATATTAGATGGGTGTCTTGCCAACTGTCAGTTGCAACTGGAGTAGTTCTAGTGTGTCATGCTGGCAAACCAGTCTGGGGGAGTGCTTGTCTTTAATGAAGATAGAGACTCCACCTCCCTTAGTCTTCCTGACCTCATTTTGGGGAGTTGGAATGTGTGGTATGAGGTATAGCCTGGTAAGGCAGGGATGCTCTCCACAGCCCTAAACCAAGTTTCAGTGACTGCACAGATGTCGGCATCTTCCAGTGCGAGGAGAGCCTTCAGTGAGTGCATTTAAAAAGCTCCACTTTTATCAAGATTATATCACCCCAGATGGGACTCAAACCCATGATCCCTTGTTTAGGAGGCCAATGCTTTATCCATTAGGCCAATGTGCAGCACATGGCTTGCTATCCTTTTAAAAGTAGAATGACTATTCCTGGGTTAGTGAAGATGTGCCAGGAGTGTGATAATATTGTACAAGGAAGGGATCTGGAAAATTCTAGGGAACTGTTAGTTTAAGACTGGTGACACAGAATATCAGGAAGAGAATCCTGATAAGAAGAATGATAGCATTTCTAGACTCAACAGTTTGCAGGACAGGAAACAGCATGGGTTCATGACAGGAAGCAGCTGTCAGTCCAGTTTTACTACTGATGTGCAGGTAAACTTGATGGAGAAGTAGTAGTAGATGTGTTCTGCACTGAATTCAACACAAACACACACACATACATGGGTGGCTGAAAGGAAAAGTGGGAGGTGGGGATGGGGGTAAGGGTACACCTAAGACTAAGGAAATGGATAGCTGCATTGTTGAAAGGTAGAACACAGTGGGATGTAGTGAAATTAACTTTATCGGGATTCAAGAAGGTAAATAATGGAGTACCACAGTGATCTGTCCTGGTTCCAGTACTTTACAGTTTACATATCTCAGACATATCTAATAGGAAAGGAGAACATGATCAGTCACTTCATTTATGGCACAGAGGTAGGTGCAACAGTGGATACTGGGGAGGAATCTCATGAAAGATTTGGAAAGGCTGACAAACTGGATTGAAAGCTGACAGCTGAGGTTTGTTGCAAACAAATTAAAAAATTACACTTGAGCCATCAGAATCTTCATGTGAAATATCAGGGGTTCAACTGATGGTAGCAAAGCAGGTTTCATTTCCTGTATAAGCCTTGTTTAATCATTCTCTTACATGCTCTACATTGAATATGTTCATATTTTATGTTTTGGATAAAGTAACTTTTGGATATTAGAGTTGTGGACCTAGAAACACGAGATAACATTTTGTGACCATATTTGGCAAATGAAGTAAAATGCATGCTCTTTTCTTGGATTAAATGAACACATATGCTTTAAAGTAATGATCGCTTATAATCAGTTACATCAGAATTTGTAATTTTATATTTCTAAGTTATTCTAAAAGCAAATAAATGAAAGATTTGATATTGATTGCTTCTGTCTGTTGAAGTCTCACTGTATGACACGAAATCTGTACCATTTTATTTTATAATATAGCTTCATAGGTTGTTAATAGAATAATGGTTTCAGTGTTTGGAAGATGCTAATGCCCTTGCTAATCATTTACCATTTTTTTCCGTGGCTTTGCATATTAGACATGTCAGACTGAGGGATCTGTAGTTCCTGGTGTAGACTGATGATCCCCCCACCCCTCATTGAGAGGAATGACTGTTGTGGTCTCCAGTCACCTGGTACTTAACCTGTTTTGAGGCTGTAGTTGAAGGGTGCCTCAAGTGGTCCTGATAGGTCATGTTTTACCCTATTCATGTTTCACCATATTCAGGAGGCAACCAGGGATATTGTGGGCACCCATTGAGGCAGTGTTTTTGGCCTTAGTGAGTGCTACCAGAACCTGATCCCTGATAATAGCTGGGTGGAGCATGCTAGAAAGGATTTCACAGCGGGCAGACCGGGGGGGGGGGGCATGGGGTGTAGTTAGAGCTGATTTTATCAGCCAGTAGATTCACTGTCACCCTGATCAGTAAAGGTGGTGCTGTTAACCACCAGTTCAGCACACTGCTGTGCGTTACCTTTAAGGTTGTGGACATAGCTGAAGAAGGCCTTGTGATTGTCCTTAGCCTGAGAGGCTGTCCTGTCATTGTAGTTATCTTTGTTGGACTTAATTAGACCTCTTGGTTACTTTTTTAGTTAAATCAAAGAGCTGTTATCATTATGGGAGTTACTCTTTCTGAATTTGGCCATGACTGTTTTTCTTTTTTGTTGTTGTTATATACCCTGTTGAAGTAAGGATATCACCAGTGGGGATTTTGGTATTTGTTTTGGGCTTATGCAGCCATTTAAATATTTGAACAGGGTTTCCATAAATAATTCTGCATATGTAACTTTGGTCTCAGGGTTAAGGAGAGCCTTGAATTTTGATAGACTGTCACTTAATAGGGTGTAGTTTGCCTTAGAATAGTTCCTAACTGTTACAGATTTAGTTGGATTTTCAAGTTGATTTTTATTTTGAAGGAAACAACTTTGTGATCCAACCTCACTAGTGAGGAAGTCATCCATATTGGTGAATACTAGATCCAGTATGTTTGATTCTCTGGTTGGAGCACACACTATCTGGTCCAGGATGTTCATGTTAAGGAAGTGTTGTGCATGTGAGTTTGAGGCAGTGTATTTTTCCCGGTCTACAGAAGGGTAGTTGAAATCAACCGTGAATATGGTATTTGGTTGAATGGGGAGTAACACTAATAGGTCTAGGTAAGAGTTGTTGTTACATCACAGGTACACCTCTCAACTGTCCAGATTTTTGCAGAATGTTCAGATTTTTGGCACATATTTTTGGTCTGTTCCACATGAAATCTGAGGTTTTCTGTATTTTTGTGGCAAATCAGTGAGGAGTGAATTCACTAAATAATGACAGATACTTGAAGTTCAGACTTCACATCCTTCAGAAAATGTATAGTTACACAAGGCATTTTATTTTAGAAACTTTTGAAGTTTCAAAGGGAAAAAAACACACCTTAACCCCTTCAGCAAGTTCAAACAAGAACCGGCAGCTATAGTGTTGAATGCTGAAGATATACAGACAGAGCAAAAAGCTGAACAAACTGTAAGGCACTGCTTTGACCTTAAATTAAATAAAGTTTATTCACAAAGTACAAAATCTTAATGCTTTCACCTTGCTAAAGAAGGCATCATCAGAGATAAAAGAACTAGCCTTAACAGAGGCTAATATAACTTTGAAAAAACATGTGACCAACCTAGAATGCAGTTGCAATTAACTGGCAGATTGATCACATCATGTTTTTTCAAGGTTATATAAGCCTCTTTTAAGGCTAGTTCTTTTATTTCTGATGATATTTTCTTTAGCAAGTTGAAAGCAGTAAGATTTTGTACTTTTTGAATCAGCTTTATTTAATTTAAGATCAAAACAATGTCTTACAGGTCATTCGGCTTTTTGCTCTGCTTGTATATCTACAGCATTTAACACTACAGCTGCCGGTTCCTTTTTGAGCATACTGAAGATGTTAAGGTGTGCTTTTTCCTTTTGGAATTGTTTGCATACTGCAACAGACCCTGGTTCCAACTTTCTAAGTTTATAAGAGCAATATTTAAAATTTGTCCCTATTATTGAGGCTTTGTCCCCCCATTATTTTTGGCTTTGTCCAGCATTTTCTGCTAAGAAGCTGAGAGCTATGCTCATGGGGCATAGATGGTGAGCTATAGCTAGTGAGGATGTGTTAAGGGACCTTATCTAAGATATCCTGCATGTGGATGAATTCCTTTGTATCATTCTGTTTAACCAACTTGGAGATATATTTGTAACATGGATCGAGACACCTCCACCTTTAGTACTTGTCTGTGCTGTTGTTGGTCTAAATGTGTGGAAGGCACTGTAACTTGAAATTGCTGGAGTACTTTTTATGGGGGGAATTCAATAAAGCCTACACAGAGTGATTTTCCATGTAGGCATAGTGGCACAGAGCTTACAAGGAAGTAAGCAGCTGTGCGATCCAGTAAACAGAGCAGAGGGGCGTGCACGAGTGTGCAGACACAGAAGTGTCCGTGGCATGCAAATCACCTCATAAGCAGGTGAAGTGCATGCAAATGAGGGTGCTGCAGCAATCCAGCAAGCAGATAAGCAGTCCTGCAGATCCTGTGTTGGTGTTTGAAGTGTACACAGAAAACTTCTGTGTACAAGCAAGTAAACATTGAACAGGGGCTGATAAAGCCCATTTAGAAGGTCAGAAATTGCATAGCAGGCACAAATATGTGCATAACTATGCCCTGTGTGTCCAAAAAATAATGCAAAATAATGTAATATAATTTTTTTAATACCCATGTTATGTTTGCTCGGAACGCAGCAGTGCAGAAATGTGCCTTTATGCAAAAAAAAAAAATATTAAAAAGTTTAAAAACTAAAAATAAGAAATATGTTAGAATAATACATTATAGGGCCCTGCATGGAGTATATATGATGGCAGACTTCAGTGGTTGCTAAGGAGACAGGCCCTGGAATAGTGTAGTACCCAGGTTGTGTGCATGAATCTTTATGCAAATGAGCTGGGGGTACTGAATAGCAAAAATGGGCTACTGTGTCTGCAGATAAAATCTGTGTAACCCCAGAACCATGTTGGCGTCCACTGAAGAGCTAGCTGACATCAAAAGGAGGTGTGTCACTATATGTTTAAGTGGACTGGAGCTCAGCAGTGCCCATTTGCATGGAACGGCTCTCAGCTAAGCAGAGGGTACCATCCAGTGCTGTTAAGCTTTGTTTAGCTGCGGGGTGCATGTTTTAGCCGGTTTGAGCTGTGCTGAGTATGCCAGTCCATGGGGGTGTGTCTATTGTCTGCTGAGAATTGTTTATACCAGCAGTACAGATATGCATGCCACGTCACAGTGCTTAGCAGGGAAGGCAGTTAAAAAATAAATAAATAAAAATGGAAATTGACAGTGAAAGCCAATCATGTAAAATTACTGATATCCCCTGTTCCACTTACACTGGGCCATTCAAACCCCTCAGTGATGTACCTGGCAGGTGGAATGCTTCATAACTAGCTGATTACACAGGCTGCATCTGCAGCAGACCACTATAAAGTATGCATACACCCTATAATATGATTTCTCCTGCATACTCTGCACCATTGGAGTACAGACATGGGAATTTTAACTGACAAGGGGCTGCTGCTGCTCTTCTACATCTGTATGTGCTAGATGCTAAGGTCAGTGCTGATGATGCTGCTGACAATAGGCCTAGACTGAGAAGGAGAAGAGTGTTCAGGCCCAGTGTAATTTTCCAGGAGCTACATGAGCTGGAGATTGTAGAACACAACAGGGTGGACAGGGACATACTACAAGAACTCACCAAGTGCTGTCACCCTCAACTCAGACCCAGAGCCAACAGAGGGAACACACCCCAGTGGAAACAAAGATATGTGTAGCCCCTAGAATACTAGCTACAGGTATTTTTCAAAGACCAAGTGAGGACATGATGGGGGTCTCACAGGCATCAGCATCCAGGGTACTCCAGTTTCTGTTACACATGACAGTGAGCACATTTTGTTTACCCCGCACCCCTGAGTAGAGGGCCAGCAGTATGCATCTCTGCTACTATGTAGCACACTAGCCTGAGGTACTGTGTGCCATAGACTGCACTCATGTCCACATCAAAGCACCACCCGGTGAGGAGGGTAGAGTCTACGCCAACCAGAAAGGGGTATCACTCCATCAACTGCCAGGTAGTGTGCAATGCCCAGTGCATTATCATGAATGTGTGTGCTGGCAACACTGGCAGTTATCACGACTCCCATATATCACACACATCACAGCTGTACCAGATGTTTGCCAGGGGAACATTCCATACATCCATCTACTGGGGAATGCTGGCTATGCACTGGAACCATGGATGATGACACCCATCAGAATGCACACACACCTACTGAAGAATGCCATAATGAGGCACACACACAAACTAGAAACGTCATAGAACATGTGCTTGGTCTGCTCAAGTCACGGGTCTAGTGCCTTGATATACCTGATGGAGCTCTGCAGTATTCTCCAGCCACATGTGCACAGATGTTCACAGTAAGTACCATACTACACAATATGATCCTGCAGAAACAGCTGTGGCAGGGTCAGCACAGGGAAGGGGCACACAGACTCCCACCATTGCCAAGGTCCCCACAATCACACCCATAGGGGGACTCGGAGGAGGAACTCCCTGAGGCTGTCTCTGTAGGCAGATATAGGCATGCATGTATGCCCTGGCCTTGGCAAAGAGGCAATGCATAGCTCATGCACTGACAACCTAGAAACTGACACCTTACTCCGATTCACATACATAGCAAAAAGGATGTCAGTCACACAACACAACCTGTACCTCACCATGTATTTGGCTGTGTACTGTGTGCATCAGAGTCAGCTCTGCGACACTGGTATCTCAACTGCTACATTCACAAGGTAAGCCACTCTCCTTTACAACAAATGTAAGGGGTACTACACTATGGTAGCATATGTATGGACCTGCTGCATGTATGCAAGGGAATATAGTAGGCTACTGGGCTACTTGCAGAAAACTAACAGCTATGTGGGCCAACAGGTAGTCTGTCCAGTACTGACTGCCCCATAATATGCAGTAGGCCACAAGGCAGCAAAACCCACTGCAGTATGCAAGGGAAATGCCAAACAGTGGGGTCATAGGATAGATGCATGACTGTCAATGCTAGAGTCCCCTACCCCAACACATCAGTGTTCCCATACAACCACTGTAACAGTATGTTTGCATGGATATATTGGCACACCATACAATCCCAGGGCTGTCAAAACCTGGCTACATATTCTAATTTCCACAATATGCAGGTATCAAAGTGTTATGTCTGTCTGCTGCTGATGGTGTGAGGAAATAAACCCCATGTTCTAGTGGCTGGTGTGGCTCAGTGGACTAAGTTCAGTAGCATGGTTGATAGTGTTTATGATTCAAAGCTAATTGCACCTACAACATTTGCATGTGAGGTGCTCCTATGGTAGAAGTCCCACAGACTGTCAGCATGCCCCAATTTGTTACTGCAAGACAGCTGGACAAAGACAGAGACCATGGAGGCACAGAGGTCCAAACCTATAGACATTATACACATACTGAATAAAATAGAAGATAGCTAGTATAACAGCAGATTGCAACAGATTTGAGTAGCAGCAGGATGTAAAGGACATCACTTAACTGTGTCAGTACTTACAATAATTCAGTGGGCTCCAGTTAGTGGTATAGTACCGGAAAACACAACTGTATGAAGACCAGAGCAGACATATGGGGCAGAATGCTGGACATCCTGCTAAAACATGCACAGTGAGAGGTGTGAAGACTGTCACCCTGTGTGTGGTGTGACATCATGTACCCCATTCATATCATACTTACAACCACTTACAGCAGGAAATATGGACAGAACCATGAACATTAGTGGGACAAAGACTCAAATATAAGGAGAAGGATTAACTACTGGCTAGAAAAATGTAGAAAGTACAGAGAATAACAGGTCATGCAGTAGCATGTGGGCCCTGGTGTGTATGGAGTCACTAACTCAAATGTCTGACATAATTTCCTATTGTTAATTTATAATGATTTGCCACTTTTGTACCGGAAAATCACAATGCTATTTAAAATGTGCCATATATATGATGCAAAACTCTGTGCAGTCTATTACAATCTGTACAGTCGATAGGTATGAGTCATATAATACATTCACCACACAGCTGGGAATCCCTTGGTCAAAATATCATGGAGGTGCTGGACTGCTGAATCAGGTGCAGCAGCCAATTGGCTGCAGCACACAGAATCCCGGACTGGAGTACAGTTAGGTCTGGCCTGGAGTCACCTTGTAAGTACTGACAGTCACACCGGGCATGCTCCTACACTTCACCTAAGTTGGCATCCCTGTTTATACATATATATATATATATATATATATATATATATATATATATATATATACACACACACACACACACACACACACACACACACACACACACACACACACACACACACACACGTATATGTGTGTTGGGTTATACGAATGTGCACACCCACACAGAGAATGCTGGGGTTTTCTGCATTTACACACACAACAGTTTTCTGATGGTAACACACCAGGGCCACATAATGACATAGTCCACTCAAACACAGAACCCTGTCCCTGTGGAATATCACCCTGTAAACAGACAATAGTGAGCTGGTGGTGTATTGTATAACAGCTTCAATGCAGGACTTGGACAGGATATATTGTCACTGGCCAATTGTCATCTAGCAAACTGCAACCAGCCAGAAATGGTGATACTGTTAACTATATACATATAGCAGGGGTATTAACATGTTCATAGGTTCATAGGTTCATACTAGGCAATCTGCCCTAGGGCATTTAAAAGCCTAGCCAGAGTGTACTCCACTGCTAGAACAGTAGATACATTAACAGCATAAAGCAGGTTCCCGCTGTATGCCAAACATGCTGTGTCATACAAGGCCACTTTTTATAGCCTACAAGTACTATTGCAGCAACTGCATGTATACCAAGATGTAACCGGTGGCCAGTGCAATAAGTACTGCAAGCTATAGTGTGTAATAGTAAGTAGGTAGAGGTTCTAATCTCTAATCAGCCACCGTGTGTGTGCGTGTGTGTGTGTGTGTGTGTGTGTGTGTGTGTGTGTGTGTGTGTGTGTGTGTGTGTGTGTGTGTGTGTGTGTGTGTGTGTGTGTGCATGTGTGTGTGTGCGTATGTGTGTGTGTGTGTGTGTGTGTGTGTGTGTGTGTGTGTGTGTGTGTGTGTGTGTGTGTGTGTGTGTAGATATTTCCCTTACAGCAGCACAGACATGCCCATGCCCATCTGGCCTATGTCTGTGCAATGGTCAGTCATTTTATGGCCCTGTGACTAGCGTCCTCCTTAACAGCAGCCTCCCTGTCAATATCTGCTGATGTCATCCACCTTAACAGCACTGGCTGACAATCTCAAAACAGATACGCTCTGGGGCACATGCAATAAGAGCGCAGTGCTCTAGTGGATACTAATTAGATAAGTAGGGGTTCTAATCTTGAAACAGATGACTCTTTATCGGTGTGTGTAAATATATCCCCTTACAGCAGTATACACGTGCATTTCTCTGTGTGATGATTATACATTTTAAGGCCCTGTGACAAACTGCCAACCTCCCATTGGCCTCCTTTACAAGGTCTGCTGATGTCATCCACCTTAACAGTACTGGCTGTCAACCTCAAAGCAGGTAAGCTCTGTGGTGCATACAAAAAGCATATAATACTCTAGTATATACTAGTAGATAGGTAGGGGTTCTAATCTCACAACAGCCACGCGTGTGTGTGTGTGTGTGTGTGTGTGTGTGTGTGTGTGTGTGTGTGTGTGTGTGTGTGTATATGGTATTCTCTGTGTATTTGGTCGACACAATATCCTCTGGGTGGTGTGGATTTCAGTAATCTTTGGTGTGTTATATCTATATATAAATCTGTTCTCTTATATCAGTGACTTCAACAATTGGTTAAGTTTCTGGTGTCATTCAAAGGGGATCCTGTATCTGTTTGCCTGGGATGACATGATCGACAGACCTCGATGCTTTGCCAGAGATGGCCTGCATCTGTCACCGCTGGGATTCTGGACACTGACAAAGGCTCTTGCCACCCCTATAGTGCCTTTTTTAGGCAAGGCCTTGAAGGCAAATTTTCCACCATAACAACTGCAAGCAAACACAACCTGTGGGTTATGCTACTCAATGCTAGAAGCCTAAATCTCAAAATGCACTTGCTTGAGTCACTCCTTAAACTGGAGAACATCGACCTCTGTGCAGTAACAGAGACCTGGTTCAAGGCTCCGGAGAACACCCCAGTGCTACCAGGCTGCATTGCATATCACACCTTTAAGCCCCTAAACCTAGCCCAAAGCCATAAAGGAGGTGTGGACCAAAGCCACAAAGGCTGTGGTGTATCGATCTTCATAAAGGATATGCACACCTCCAGACTGGTTGCCCAACATAATGCATCAGAGATACTACAGGTACAACTAACACTGGATAAAACTGCAATCCAGGTTGTAGCCTACTATAGATCCCCCACAATGTTCCAAGACTCCCACTCCACATTCCGGGGTACTCTGGAAAGCATTAAGGTTCAACCTAATACCCTTATACTTGGAAACTTTAACTAACGCTCCATTAGCTGGGAAAATTCTTTTGTTCCAACTCATTTGCCCAACGATTTCTGGAATTCATTAATTCCAACACCCTGTACCAACTCATTCTCACTCCTACCATAGGTAGAAGCATTCTTGATCTGGTCATTACAAACATGGGGGACTGCTGCTCTACACCAGTAAAGAATTAATCCCTGGTTAGATCTGACCACAAGTTAATCACAGTCGATATCCAAATCCCACCTCACTCCCATGAAAGAAACCACTGTAAAGAACTTCTCCAAAGCCAGTTTTGAGATTCTAAAGACAGAAGTGCCAAACTTCACGTCATCCATACGAACGGGTAATGGCTGTTTGGCTGCTGAATCATACACCAAGGTGCTGTATGAGTATTTACACAAGTGCATGGATCAGGCCATACCAAACAGAACCAAGATTCTGTACTCCAAAAAAAGGAAGCCAATCTGGTGGTCCCCTGCCATTTAACAAACTCTACAACAAAAGGAAAAAAACTGTTGCAGAAAAGGGTAAAGTCACAAGACTGGAAAAATTCCCTTGTAAGTCTTAACAAAAAAACTGAGATCCCTCATCAAATCCTCCAAAACTAGTTATGAAAACAAAATTGCAAGGGATGCTAAAGATAACCACAAGGCATTCTTTAGTTATGTCAAGAATCTGCATAACAATACACAGAGATGCTCTGAGCTGCACAACGGCACCACTTATACTGAACCAACAGATATTACCAATATCTTGGCCGACAGGTTTAGTGCAAACTTTGCCCCCCCACCCCCTAAAGGGCCCATCCCAATACCCAAGGAATGCCAAATCCCTAATATCACAGCTGCACAGGTAGAAGCCGCACTATCCAAAGCTAAAAATACAGCTTCCATGGGACCTGATAATATACCTGGCTGTGTTCCACATGAATTACAAAGGGAACTGGCACCACACCTGAGTGCCTTGTTCAACCACAGTCTCACTTCAGGCTTTGTTCCCACCGAATGGTGCACCACTACTGTCATTCCACTCCACAAAGGGGGAGTGACTACTGACCCTGGAAACTACTGCCCCATCAGCCTGACAAGCTTGATCTATAAGGCCATGGAGTGCATCATTATGGACCTCAGAAATAGGGATATAGGGAACCTGCAAATCCTGGACCTCTCATAGTTTGGGTTTGTGACGGGCAGATCATGTCTGCTCAACCTGATAGACTTCTTCAAATCTGTCACCAGAACAGTCTCTGAAGGCAAGGTAGTCCATACAGCCTACCTTGATCTGGCCAAGGCTTTCGACACCATCCTCCACTCAGGCATCATTGACAGACTCACTAACCTAGGCATTAACCCCTACATCATAAGATGGGTTGCCAACTGGCTCATGGACAGAACCTACACAGTGAAAGTAGTAGACTCCATATCTGACTACCAGGCAGTTGCATGTGTAGTCCCATGGGGATCTGTCCTCAGTCTTCTCCTGTTTGGTATCCACTTCTCTGAAGTTCAGGCCAACACCAAGGGACTCCAGCTAACCAGATTTGGAGATGACTGTAAACTGGGAGCTATTATTGATTCTCAAGCTAATGTAGACATCCTACAAAATGGCCTCACAGAAACCAACGACTGGTGCCAGACCCATGGTCTTAAGCTCAATGCTAAAAAGTGCATCGTCATCAACTTCAGGAAAAACATGGTGCCCATGAACTACCACATCAATGGTAGCCCTCTCAACTCCCAAGTTGTGATAAGAGATCTAGGGACACAGGTAGATAGCAATCTCTCCTTTGACAACCATGTTACCACTGTAGTTAGAAAGTCCTTCTATGAGGCACACCTCATTACAAAAGGTTTCTCATCCGGGAAGATAGAATTCATAATCCCTCTCTACTCATCCTTCATTAGACCCATTATAGAGTACAATGCCCCATTTGGCATGTACCTCACTAGACACCTACAACAACTGGAGAGGCCACAAAAATTCCTCACAAAGAGGATCCTAGGACTCAAACACATGCCCTATACAGACAGAGTCAAAAAACTCCAGCTATACTCCATCTCATATCACCTACTTAAAGGCAATCTCTGCTTGGTATACAAAGCCATGTCTGACCCAGTGTTGCTAGACATTTTTCATCTGAAAAAGTCTCAATCCCTCTGCACTGCATACTACAAAGACCTCAACCTCATCACCACAATAAACAGAACCTGCTGGAGGGACAGGTTTTTAACCCAGAGACTTCCCATACTCTGGAATAAACTCTCCATTCATATCAAGCAGAGCACTTCACTAGCCCTCTTCAAGAAAAATCTTAATGAGTTGATGGGTAACAGGAAATTCACCCTGGAGATCACTTCAACAGCCTTGCTCGATAGGGGCACAAGGAACTAACGTTCAGCAACAGGACAACTGGGAATATTCTTGGGCTAGGCTTGTGTTGGCTCTTGGGCTATTAGCCTAGTACTCACCTATGAACCTATGTACACATGCCTATGTCTGTGGAAAGGTTATACATTGTAAAGCTCTTTGACAACCTGCCAGCCTCTGTTACAAGGCTTGCTGATTTCATCCACCTTAACAACACTATTTGATAATTGCAAAACAGATCAGCTCCATGGCGCATGCAATAAGTGCATAGTGCTCTAGTGTATCCTAATAGATAGATAGGGGTTCTAATCTCACAACAGGTAACTGTGTGTGTGTGTGTGTGTGTGTGTGTGTGTGTGTGTGTGTGTGTGTGTGTGTGTGTGTGTGTGTGCGTGCATGCGCAAATATGCCCTTTGCAGCAGTGTACACATATCTATCTCTGTACAATGGTTATATATTTTAAGGCCCTGTGACAACCTGCTAGCCTCCCCGTTGCCATCTTTTACAAGGCCTGCTGATGTCATCTGCCTTAGCAGAATCGGCATACACTCTCAAGTCAGATAAGCTCTGTGACGCATGCAATAAGTACATAATGCTCTAGTGTATACTAATAGATGAGTAGGGGCTCAAATCTCAATAAGGGTAACTCTGTGAGTGTACAAATATCTTTCTATGCAGCAGTACACTTATGACCATATGGGTGTGCGATGTGCATGCATTTTACTGCCCTGTTAGTAGCTGCAGGCCCTAAATAGCCCACATCTAACTAGGCATAAATGCTATCTGCCACCACTTACATTTGTATGTACAGAATACCCAGGTGACACATATTCAGGGTAGCTGGCCTTGTCACAAGGTATGCATGCATGATCACACTGACTGCCCCATTGTCCCTGACACACTGTTCTACAGATATGCACCTAGGTAACCACAAACATATACAGCCGTACCTTGCTGATGTCATATGTCTGCTGTGTTGTCATGCCATCCTGTGCTGCTGTATTGCCACCAAGTCTCCATAGCTTAGCCACCCAGACCCCTGGAACAGAAACATACACAGTTCTGTGAGACGCCTGTCATTCTGCAACACTATTGCCAATCTAATATCATTCAACAAAGGTACATAAAGTTTGATGTGTACTCATGACACATGCCAGCATACAACACCTGTCATGGCATAACACTACTGCACTACATAACTACATGTAATGTATTATAGTCACCCTGTGCATCAGACACATATGTACATTTCCCTGCATCAATGGTATGGATGGCAGGGATGTGGCACAGGTATCATCACATGCACAGGGTGTGGTGTGGGGGTACCAGAGTCCTAGGCTGTGCCAAACAGTTGACAGCATGTGTGTGAATCAGGAAGGGGTGCTGGCTAGCTGGGACATGGAGAGGTGCTGTGTGTGTCTGTTGTTGACCTGCATGTGACAGTGATGTTTGAGTGTGTCTATGTTGGACAGCTGTGGGCCATATTTGGCAGAGTGGATAGTTCACTGTCTCCGGTCATGAACACAGGATCTGGCTCTGCCAAGAGTGGCACTGGCACTAACATGCCCAGGCTCAGATGTGGGGCTAATAGCTAATGGTGACTGGTGTCTGCTGGGCCCCTGTCCCCCATGGGACTACTCAGGATGATGTGCCCATGGTCTGCCACATCATGGTGTGGACAGCACACTCCCTTCTGAAGTGCTGCAGGTATTGCCACTAAAGGAGCGTGAGTGTGCATGGCCACATAGACTCTCAGCAGATGGTGTTGCTGACCTACGTCCACATGTCTGATGCCCGACTCCAACCAGATGTTCCACCACAGACAATGTCTCACCCCACAGTCTGTCCACTACATCAGTAAAATGATCCATGGCATCATTAATGTGGTGGAGGGAGTCACAGATGTCAGACTGTGCTGCATCCATCTGGTGTTGCATTCAGAATGTGCCTATGCCTCCATGACAGACTGAAACATGCATTGAGTGACCTGTGATGTGACACCTGTGACAGTTGGTGGATGGGCAATAGCCCTCCTTCGAGCACACCTGTCAATCTGCCTGTGTGGGACCTTGCCAGCTGTCTGGCTATGGTCAGTGTCTACACTCACTGATGCCATAGTTGCCACACTCTCCTGCTTGATGTCACCACACTCTGGCTGTCCAATATCTGTGGCCTTAGGGGACTGGGTATGTGTATGTGTAGGCAAACTGACTGCGTCCAAGGACAATGGGGGAGGAAGTGGTATGTCAACCCATGGGACAGATTCAGTCCCCAACAACCCCACCTGTGCCTCAGTACGGCCACCATCATCAGATTCTGATGAGACACTGACATCAGGTTGTGAGGGGGGACAGACTCCAACCCCCACATTCACCCATGATGAGGAAGACAAACAAAGTGCATTATTATCTGCACTATTATGTATGGTAATCCACACACATACATACAGCTGTAGAGCCACAACTGCATTACACACACCACATCTTATTTCTGACCCCATGCACAACACACAAACAGACTACAACATATACAGACAAGACAGGCCCTTATAACATGCACTGCAACTACATTCAGTTAATGTTGCCAGTACTATACACCTGTGACATAAGCAATATGTAAGTGTATCTGATAGACCTATACCTAAAACACAGTGCACCCATCTTGAGCATACTATGCCAGTTGTAGTTTCACTGCCTCACGTATGTACCCTCTCTTTATTATGTGTGAATAGGCATCTGTGAGTGATTGTCTCCTGTATAGCAGACTGCATAGACCTTCTCAACAATAAGTGCAAACGTGTTACTGCTCCTGCAAATACACTACTGTGATTACCCATTCAATGCAATTCAGTTAACCTCTCAGAAGTAGAACATACAAGTATTGTACTCTGGCTAAGCAAAACAGTTGCGCCTAGGACAAAATGGCAACTGTTAACATTCTTAAGATATATATAGTCTATAAGACAACAGTATCACACTTACCAAGTACAAGACCTTGGACTACAGCCACACTGTACATATTGTCAGCAATACCAAATGTGGAATTGTTACAGAGTAATATGTGTGTATACCAACATGTACAGTAGCTAACATGATACTGCCTACATTGCTAACATTCTGAGTATGTGTGCACAACTGTGCATTAAAACCAAACACACCCCCCAAAGCAGATAGACCTGACACCCATGTACTGGAATGCAGAGGCTGCCACAATGACTGATACAACATTACAGTGATGAACAACACAGGAAGTCTACCTGGATGCTCCTCTGATGTGGATGCTGTGGCACTCAACTTCACGATGTATGGGGTGATGGATGGTTGGGAGCCAGTGGATGAACCCAGGTTTGCCAGAAAGTCCTTTGTGGCCAGGAGTGGTTGTTCTGCTGCAGGCCCTCCACCGGTGGCAGCACAGTTCCTGACCACAGCAGCCTTTTTCCATGTAGTATTGACCATATCTGTTGCCTGCTGTTGGACCTGCTTATAGGTTCTGTTCTGTTGCCCTATTTGGTTGACTGCTGTGACAAGGTCAGCCCACAGTGCTGCATTTTGTTCATGATGTTGGCAACTCCTGGACAGCATCATGTTATGATGCAATCTGAGGCCATCTGGGATAACATTGTTTTCAGCATCTGAAAATGGTGCCTCCTTCAATACATCCGTCCTGAAAGAGATCAAGAGGGGAACACATCACACGACCAGATACATAGCTATCCACTATGTACAGACCCTGAAAAACCAAAATGGCCTGCACTATCCACTGCTACCTCCCACATCATACCCCACAGTCTATCAACACACTATGGCTATCACCAACATGCTAGTATGTCCCTGTGTGCTGTGACAGAATATGCTGTATGTCACCACACCCATCAATGCCATCTACTATGATATGTCCCCTATGGGAATAGTCCCACTACTATGTCATACAGTCACTGTCAGGTGCATAGGTGTGTGTTATTACATGTATATGGGGACAATTCAATGACACCAGTGTGCCACAATGACAGACAGCAAAGCAAACCTGCTGTAGTATATCTTGCCTGTAGGCATCATACCTGCGCAGTACACAGATGTTTGTGGCATGTGTATGTGTGCCTGATATATGTGGTCCTGTTGGCACAAACATTTGGATGTCTGGCAAATGGCTGGCCAATAATTGCTGGTTGTTGTCAACATATAGAGCATCTGGCTGTCACACACCATAACCCCCAGGAAAAGCTTATGCTACAGTAATATCTGTTACTCTCTGCATATTCTTGCTTTGTATGAACAATATGTACACTCTGTCTCTGAGGTTGGGCCTGTGTCCCCCCACTAATAATGGCTATGACTAGAATTCCTGCTGTAGAGGATTGCCAGGTATGTTATCCATAGCTGTCAAGCAGTGAGATACAAATTTTGACAAAACAGTGACCTAGCCAGACTACATCAGAGACAACCAGGGACACCTTTACAATGTCTGAACTATTCCTGTGTAACATTCACAGACTGAGAGGATCTGAATGACAGCATATCATGTGGTATGACAGCTATGTCCACTCTTATGTAGTGACAATATGTGTAATTCACAATCCAGTAGCTTTCATAAAGGAGTTGACCATTGTAAGAGGGAGTGAGAGGGCCAGAGCTGTGATTTCATTCACAGCTGGCACAGCTGAGAGGCATGCCTGTAGCTGTTGGACAGCAGAGTATCACCAACATGTCACTCCCAGAGATGTTCTACAGGCCTATGTTGTAATCCCCATTCCCCATAACTGCATCCTCCGATCTACGTCCCATTATATGGGGACATGCATGACATACCTGGTAAAGTGATGTAATCTGTATGTGAACAAATCCTCTTGACGACAGCCTGCTAACTCATACTCTGTCTTGGTAAAGCAACTTACAGAGTTGTTTCTCATAGGCAGTTGCTTGACTTTTGCAGGTCATGCTCATTAACAAGTAATTGCCAGTGCACCAATCCATGGCTCAGACTTGCTAATTGCATCCAACACCGCTGGGTTGCACTTTCATTAGCCAATGACATGGCACCACAGTGCAATATTTAAGTCCTTCATGTAGGCCTCGGGCCTTTTCTTCGTCTTTGAGATGGACATTAGTGAGGTGTGGAGACTACAGCATCACAGAGGGTAGGTACAATTACTGTCCACTGTTGAGATTTATGAGTTATGTCCACAGTTTTGCATGCTATGTTTGGCCATTGTCAAATGACATTGTGATCATCTGTCAGTTCAGTGTTAAACATTGTGGGTTGAGGTCAGTAAGGGGGAAAAGACATGTGAATATCAGCCATCATACCCATCAGAATATACATGCTGCAGTAGCTGCTAGTCTATCAGCTCACTATGTTTGTAGGGGCAAACTGTGAAACATGCCCCTGTAACTAGAGCTTTGACCCCACCCTTTATGTATGGGTGTTATCTGGATCCCTTGTTCTAGGGGGATGTGAGGTATGATAGGTCTGCAGCAGGTAGCTTAATATACAGCTGCATATGTTGCAGGCTACAGCTGGTGCTGCAGCCTAGGAAACATGGGGTGAGTGTGAGCACTTTGGAGGACTGCAAGGTGTATGTGTCACTGAGGGAACAGTGTCAGCTCTGTTGTTACAGCAGAGCCAGGGTGAGGGTACTCATAACAGTACAGGTGAGGCATGTGCTTAAGGTTCATCTGTTATGTAACAGTGTCAATCAGAGAGTAGTAGGCAACATATAGGTAGGCTATATGAATATGGACAGTGTATCAATACCTACAGGCCTTTGACTTGCAAACATGGGTGGCAGTTAATTCAGTGGCAGCAACTTGTTTTCATTAAAATTACATGAGTCAGTCATTATTTGCTGTATTCAGAAGAATGTAATTGAAGTGCAATACACTGGATTCGAACCCAGGACTGTGGGTGGAAAATGTGCTGCATGCAAGGCATTTAACAGACTGCACTACTGAGTCAATGATGCAGCAGGTGTATTTGAAAGATATATGTTCATGCATACAGTCTGTGACACAGGATTTGCATTAGCATGTGCTTTGTGAAGGGTATGAAGAGTGACACTCAAATGTCTGTCATAGGTTCATAGGTTCATAGGTTCATAGGTTCATAGGTCCATAGGTTGGTACTAGGCTATCGGCCCTAGGGCCTATACAAGCCTAGCCATAACAATTCTCTGGATATTTCTTCCCACAATATTTACTTCTCTGGACCCCTGTCTAGCAGGGCAACTGACATGATCCCCGGGGTGAATTTCTATCTCCCATCCAATCATCAAGGTTCCTATGAAGAGGGCCAAGGAGGCGCTCTGCTTGACATGTATGGGCAGTCTATTCCAGAGTATGGGGAGTCTCTGGATCAGGAACCTATCCCTCCAGCATGTTTTGTTCATTGTGATGACAAGGTTTAGATCCCTGGAGCGTGTGGCTCTGAGGGATTGGAATTTCTTTAAGTGGAGCATGTTCAACAGCTAAGGGTTTGACATGGCCTTGTATGTTAAGCAGAGATCGCCTCTGAGTAGACGATATGCCACAGAGCATAGCTGGAGTTTTTTTAGACAGTTAGCATATGGCATCTGCTTTAGGCCTGTGATTCTTTTAGTGAGGTATTTCTGTGGCCTTTCCAGCTGTTGCAGATGTCTTGTGAGGTACATACCAAACGGGGTATTATACTCTATAATGGGTCTAATGAGGGATGAGTACAGTGGGACAATGACCTCCTTTGTTCTGGATGAAAAGCCCTTAGTGATGAGGTGTGCCACATAGAAGGATTTCCTGACTGTTGTGGTGATGTGGTTATCGAAAGTGAGACCACTGTTCACCTGTGTCCCTAAGTCTCTCATCACACTTTCGATGTTTAGTGTACTGCCACCTATGTGGTAATTCATGGGTACATGTTTTTTTCCAAAGGGGATAACTATACATTTCTTGGCATTAAGCTTGAGCCCATGGCTCTGGCACCAGGCATCTGTTTCTGTAAGACCCTTTTGTAGAATATCCACATCATTTGGGGATTCAATAATGGTTCCCAGTTTGCAGTCACCTGTGAACTTTGTTAGCCAGAGTCCCTTAGTGTTGGCCTGTACTTCAGAGAAGTAGATGCCAAACAAGAGTGATCCCAGGACTGAACCCTGAGGTACTCCACTTGTCACTTGTCTGGAGCTGGATTTGGAGTCAGCTACTTTTACAGTCTGGGTTCTGTCAGTAAGCCAGATGGCAACCCATCGAGTGATGTAGGGATTTATGCCCAGCTTAGTAAGTTTATCTATGATTCCAGAATGGGGGATGGTTTCGAAGGCCTTGGTGAGGTCCAGATAGGCCGTGTGGACTGCCTTACCCTCGTCCACAGCTCTGGAGACTGATTCGTTGAAGTAAATCAGATTCAGGAGACAACATCGGCCCTTCACAAACCCAAACTGGGTGGGGTCCAGTGTTTGAAGATTGCCATTGTCTTTGTTTATAACTTCCATGATAATGCGTTCCATGCCCTTGTAGATCAGGCTTGTCAGACTGATGGGACATTAGTTCCCGGGATCCAAGGCGGATCCTCCCTTGTGGAGTGGGATAACTGTAGCTGTGCCCCACTCAGTGGGCACGAAGCCTGAGGTGAGACTATGATTAAACATGACACTTATGTGAGGTGCCAGTTCATTTTGTAGTTCATGTAGTACACAGCCTGGGATGTCATCTGGTCCCATGGATGTTGTACTCTTAGCTTTGGAGAGTGCAGTTTCTACCTGTGTGGCTGTGACTACCGGAATTTGGCAGTCTTTTGCTATTGAGATGGGCCCTTTAGGGGGTGAGACGGGGGTGAAGTTGGCATTAAATATCTGCCACGATATTGGCAATATCCTTGGGATCAGTATATTTAATGCCATTCTGTTGTAGCTCAGAGCAGATCTGAGCATTGCCATTTAGATTCTTGACATAACTATAGAATGCCTTGTGGTTGTCTTTGGAATCTTTGGCAATTTTATTTTCATAACTAGCTTTTGAGGACTTTATGAGGGATCTCAGCTTCTTACTGAGGCTGGTGAAGGAGTTTTTTGCATCCTGGGATTTTCTTCTTTTCTGCAACAGTTTCTTCCTTCTGTTGCATAGTTTGTTTATAGCAGGGGACCACCAGATTGACTTCCTTTTTTTGGTGAACAGCATCTTGGTTCTATTTGGGATGGCATGATTCATGCATGAGTGGATGTGCTCGTACAGTGCCTTAGTGTAGGATTCTGCAGTTGAACTTTCAGATCCCGTCTGCATGGGTGTCATGAAGTGTGTCACTTCTGACTTCAGTAACATGAATTTGGCTTTGGAGAAGTTTTTTAAGAAGGTTTCCTTACTGGGGGGGGGGGGGATGTGGATGTCGGTGATTTGCTTATGGTCAGTCCTGACCAATGAGGGGGTGACCACTGGTGTGGAGCATCTATCTCCCATGTTGGTAATGACCAGGTCTAGGATATTGGAGCCCCTGGTGGGACAATGGATTAGTTGATCCAGGGCATTGGAATTTATGAATTCCAAGAACCGTTGGGAAAAGGAGCTGGTGCTCGAGTAGTTTTCCCAGTTAATGGCAGGGTAGTTGAAATCACCCAGTATTAGGGTGTTTGGTTGTATCTTAATATTTTCCAGTATGTTTAAAAAGGTGTAGTGAGAATCTTGGGGCATGGTGGGGGATCTGTAGCAAGCTACAATTTGGATTGCAGTCTTACCTAGTGTTAGTTGCACATGGAGAATTTCAGATGCATTGTGTTGGGCAACTAGCCTGGAGGTGTGAATATCCTTGGTGAATATGGACACTCCTCCACCTTTATTGTTTTGGTCTTGGTTTTGTGGCCAAAAAGTGTGGTAAGAGTTGTAGCCTGGTATTGCAGGGGTGCTCTCTGGAGCCTTGAACCAGGTCTCAGTTACTGCACAGATATCGATGTTCTCCATATTTAGGATTGCCTCGAGAGAGTGCATTTTGAGGTTTAGACTTCTAGCATTGAGTAGCATTACCTTCAGATTTTGCATGCTTGTATTTGTTACGGTTCATAGGTTCATAGGTTCGTACTAGGCTATCTGCCCTAGGGCATTTATAAGCCTAGCCAGAGTGTATGTGGCTTACACCACCCCTTAGGATGAGAATACTACACCCTTTTAGGGTTTAGTTTACTATGCCTCTGTCTAGTAGTGACAAAGAGGTGACCCCTGGGGTAAACCTACGATCTCCCATCCACTCGTCGAGATTTCTCTTGAATAGAGTCAGTGAGGGGCTCTGCCTAACATGGACTGGGATTCTGTTCCAAAGTGTAGGGAGCCTCTGAGTTATGAATCTGTCCCTCCAGCACATTCTATTTATTTCTGTGTTGAGGTTTAAGTCACTTGTTCTCGTGGCTCTGATGGATTTGGATTTTCTGAGGTGGAGCATGTCCATTAATTCAGGATTGGACATGGCCTTGTACGTCAGGCACAGATCATCTCTGAGTAGGCGGTATGCGACTGAATAGAGCTGGAGTTTTTTCAGTCGGGCAGCATATGACATATGTTTAAGACCCTTTATCCTCTTGGTGAGGAACTTTTGGGGTCTTTCCAACTGCTGCAGGTGTCGGGTGAGATACATCCCAAATGGGGCATTGTACTCAATCATTGGCCTGATAAGAGAAGAGTACAGGGGAACAATGACCTCAATTGATCTAGATGTGAAACCCTTCATGATAAGGTGGGCAATATAGAAGGTCTTCCTAACCACTTTGGCAATGTGAGTGTCAAATGAGAGGTTACTGTCAACCTGGGTCCCTAGGTCCCTAATTACCTCTTCCCTACTTAATGGATTACCGCCTATGTGGTAATTTGTCGGTACCTTGTTTTTCCCAAAGGGTATGACTATACATTTTTTGGCGTTTAGCTTAAGGCCATGGCTCTGGTGGTGGTTTTATCCTTTGAACCTTGCCTAAAAAAGGCACTATAGGGGTGGCAAGAGCTTTAGCCAGTAACTTGAATCCCAGGGGTGACAGGTGCAGACCATCTCTGGCAAAGCATCGTGGTTTGTCGATCATGTCTTCCCAGACAGACAGATACTGGATCCCCTTTGAATGACACCAGAAGCTTAGCCAATTGTTGAAGTCAATCATTTTGTCCTTATACTGTGGTATAATTCTGGGTGAAGGCAGGATGCTACTCAGGGCTAGGGTCATACCTGCCTGGGCCACATGATCCAAGAGCTCTTCCATGTCTCTTTTCATGTAGTCCATAGAGGTGCATCTCAAGTTATTAACTCCAGCATGGACAATAACAGAGTTGTATTTGTACTTGTAGTGGAGTGACTTGAGTGCATGTGTTATGTGGCTGATCCTGGCACCCGACAGACAGCTGACTGTAATTTTCTCCTTGTTCAGCCTGGTGAGTGGGACATCAGTGTGCCTGACTATAGAGTCACCTATGACTAAAGTGTTGGGTACATTGTCTTGTCTTAGGTGCTGTTGCTGGGTGGCACACTGGTGTTGTGAACTATGTGTCACTTTGGTTGTGACTGGTGCTTGTTTGCGTTTCAGCTTCGGAGGTCCTTGTTGCTTGGGCAGGTTAATGTTAAGGGCCTCTGCATATGTGGGTTTAGTGTTGCTATGTGTGGGTGTTGATGGTGTGGGTTTTGAAGGGCTATGAGTTGCTTGAGGTGTAGTGCAGGTGTTAACCTTCTCCTCTTGACTGTCTAGCACAATCTTGGCTGGAGAAAGCTTTGCTTCCAGTTTGGCTATGTAAGTGCATCTCTCGCAGGTTGTAGTGTTGGGTGGTAGGAGGAGAAGATTGTCTGTTTACATGAGGCAGTTGCCGCATTGCTCTAGTATGCCCAGATTCACCAGGTGGACAGGAGAAATCACTGGAAGCTGACCCTTGAACATGCCTGTTTAGGTGCTTTTTATTTGTAAAGTATAAGAGCTGTTTTCCCTTACCTTTGCAAGGTACTTTGCAATTATAGGCTGTTTAGTGCCTACGACTAATTTCTCCTTATTGACAAGGATAGTTGAGTGTTTGTATCAGTTTCAGGCTTCCTAGTGCTTTCCAGCAGGTTGTAGAGCAAGTGCTAATCACAGGGGTTCAGATTTTAGTGCTACTACTGAGCAACCAGCTAGTTCTAAGGGAAAATTTGAAGAGCAGACTTTCTGGCACCTGGAATAGTTTAACTGTAACCTCGCAGTGCTGCACAATGCAAAAAATGTGCAAACACACACATTTTTAAGCCAGAAAGTTGAAAGGGATAGAAATCAGCCCAAAAAGGCTAATAAAATTACAATTTCAGAGCTGGAAACCACTCCTCTAGCATTAGATAGGCAGTACAATGCTCACCACTCCCACTGGTAAGCAGTAGGACTTCCCTCTACCACAGCAAGGTCTGGATAGCTCTGAACACAGAAAATAAAGTCCTGAGACAAGCAAAGCCTGGGATATGGACTGGCTATGAAAGGTGGGAAACGAGCAAACAAGACAGTATTTTTTTTGTTAAAACAAGCTAAACAATGCAATAATACAGTAAATAAACATAGAAAAGGCTAACACACTTGAGTGTGTAGTCCTAAACAGTAAATGCAATTAAAATTCTACAAAATTAGCAATTTAAAACTTTTTAAATGAAGCAAGGCAAGTGCACAACTGAAAAACGATTTAAGAGGTACTAATATAGCAGAATAAGTAGCTAGTCTACATATACCGAGAAGTCTATATATACAGAAAAGCAGCTAAAACACACAAACAATTCATATGCAGTGCAACCTAGAACACTTGAGTTGTAGCAATATTAAGGCAATTACAGTTGTAATAAATGCTCTAAAATATACTCTATATTTCCAAAATGTTTGAGAAGCACAGTCAGAACACAAGGAGATTCAGGCAATTTTGTTTGAAAGGGAAAAAGGAGAAACAGAAGGCCTTCTCGGATGTTCTCTCTGTATTAGGTAGAATGAGCTAACGACACTAGACTGGGAGGAGTGTCCCAGATCAAATTTACAGTAGGGGCAGGCAACTGCAAAGCCACCAAGTATAACAACAGGACACGAACAGGGAGGGGGGGTGGGGACCAATACTAAAGCTATTAGCCTACATTCTTTAGACAGTAAACACAACAGGAAGCCACAAAATGAAAGTTTTTAAACAGATAAAGGAGCAAAGATACTCTAGAGAATGCTTTTAACTGCAAACAAATCAGTCACCCATGCAGATTAGTTAATAGCAATAAAATACACTAAAAACTATGCAGCAGGCAATAAAAAGTGCTATATATAAATTGCTAGAAACAATAATCAGTATAAATAATCCAAAAAAACAGGATACTTACATATCTCAGATCAGAGTTGTAGTCAACGCCCCTCCTCCACTCTGCTTAGTGTGTATAGACAGAAATCCTCTCAAAGTTAGGGCTTAAATACCAGGAGATACAACCTTAGACAACTTTTTTTTAAAAAAAGCACAAAAGAACCAGCCCCCACTAGCCAGCAACCAATTAACACAATCTAGCCAAGGTAAAGAAAGGCTTCTGCTAATTCAAGATGGCATGTTCATGTGCTTTGAACAATCACTGTAGAAACAAACAGGCCCAGAGCCAGCAAATCTGAACTAGGACAATACTAAAGCTGTTAGCCTACACTCTTTAGACAGTAAACACTACAGAAAGCCACAAAATGAAAGTTTCTAAAAAGATAAAGGAGCAAAGAGACTCTACAGAATGCTTTTAACTGCAAACAAATCAGTTACCCATGCAAATTAGTTAATAGCAATAAAATACACTAAAAGCTATGCAGCAGGCAATAAAAAGTGCTATATATAAATTGCTAGAAACAATAATCAGTATAAATAATCCAAAAAACAGGATACTTATATATCTCAGATCAGAGTTGTAGTCAACGCCCCTCCTCCACTCTGCTCAGTGTGTATATCACTCTTTCATGATTTGCCAGTACTTTACCAGACACATATGTTTTTGTGAAAACTGTGCCAAAACTAGAGAGCGATAATGTGGGCATTCTGCCAAAGTCCATACAGTTGACAGCTATACCTGCTATCCCAGGCCTTACGTACATTCATTATTATTTATTGGGCTGTGTACTGGTGTAGTGTCTGCATCACAGTCAGAAGTAAACTCTCATTATTCCCATTATATGTACTTGCAGTGTGTCAGTGGCAATCAGTATATGTTGATGGAAACACCTGCTTTAAATTCATGGGTGAATGACCTAGTAGGCTAATGCACTGTGCTGTAGTTGACAGGGGCCTGGGTTTGAGACATGGCAAGGGAGATTATTTTGCAGATGTGCCTAGCACTATGAGAAACACATAAGATGATTAAGGCACTTTTAAGCAGTTCTAAGTGGGTTTGCGCAACGCGACGAATCATGACGCATCACTTAGCTCTGCTTAAACCTGAGCTAAAAATAAAAAAAAAGAAAAGAAAAGGGGATGATATGAAAGTGGTGAAATGGAGACAAGCATGGGGAAACACATACTGAAAGGCAGGTAGGGTTGTGCAGGAAGGGTGTAGGAAAGGACCATAGCTTTCCATTTCTTCTATAGCAACAGCTCTGCAGCTTTTACAGAATTTGGAATTTGGAGCCTCACACCCCAGAGAGAGGGGAGAGGGCAACATAAATGTGTTCATTAATTAATGTAATAATAACTTGTGTCCAGTGGACATGTGTGTGAAATGAAGAGCTATGTATTGGGTGATTTTTTTTGTGGGATAGGAGCCCTTTTTTAAGGAGAGAGTGGAATGTTGGGGAAGGGATATAAGTACATGTGGGGAGGTAGGTTGGGTAGAACAGGTTGCATTTGCAGACAGACATGACAGAAAAGACAGCATACAAGGGTGGTGTATGATAAATGAAGGGGGTAACACCTTGGATGGGGAGGGTGTTGTGGAATAAGAGGTGCATGTGCCGCCAGATGGCAGCAGTGTAACTGAGCTCCCCACCCATGGGCAGTCAGCACTGCTCCTTCACTGTCCCAAAGGTGGCTGTACTGGAAGCTGGCAGGTGGGGCCATAAGGCCCCTCCAGGTTGGCAAGTCTGCCTTCAATCCGGTACAGCCATTGCTCATACCCGCAATGAACTATCCTAAGCACCATTGCTATTAGCTGATCATGGGTGACAACCCCCCCCTCCACCTCCGCTTTCAAGGGGGAGGATGGGCCCTGACCGCTGAGGAGGTTCCACCCATAGGTGGTGCAGGGCCAGTGGAGGGGGTACCACTGGCTTGGGTCGCAGATGTGCTGGGACCTGATGTCACAGCCAGCTGAGGTAGGGTAAATGGATCACCAGGAACTGCCCTATCCAGTCGAGCTTTGGTGTTGAGGTATTTCAATGTGTATAGGTTAGTAATGAACAAAACATTTAGTTAGTTATAACAGCATGCCAAAACATTGCAAATAACACAGTAACATAAGATTGCATAGTATATGGAGCACAACAATAAGTAAGATAACAGTCAGTATAGTAACAGCATGCCAGTAATAGTTATGGTTTAAGGTCAACAACATAGGTAATTCAGCAAGATATGTCAGTATGCAACCATTGTAATACATAATAATAAAACACAAGGCCCAACATAATGTTTAGAGAGCAACATATGTTAATAGTAAACCATAACGAATGTATAACAATAATAAATTATGATGAAGATAACGGGGTGGGAAGAGAGAGAAATACAGTCCATTAATACCAATACAGGCTATATAATTTGCAACAGTACTGTTATATAATCTACAGGTCTGTCCTTCCTTTATGTATAACAGTACCCTATAGCTGCTGTAACACATACATAACCCTCAAGCTATCCACACAACTACAGAGGTCTATTACATTTCAGGTGGACCTATATAACTACCAAGGTGTACTGTGGACTGATGTAGCGTGACTATGCTATTGACATAATCATGTCGATGAAAGATCTGTGACAGAGGGATTAGGTAATAGTGATTACAGTCCGTGACAGCGTGAATCTTGAGAGACATATATCACGTACAGTACAGAGAGTAAACAACTATCATGCCGTCCTTGGCAGGCATGAGGTTAGACCATCAACAAAAGTTCACAGACTCAGCAGGTATACAGTCATACCAAGATTGCACATTTTATTTATTGCATTATCTTTTATTAGTATTGTACTTGCCTTTATTTTATGACATCTTATCACATTCCTGATCAATGCTGATAAGGGCTACTGCACCTGTAATTCCTGTGGGGAGAACATCTGTTAACAATACATAACTGATTCAGTAATATTTATTAGTACTTGTCACTGGATTTGAACCCTGGTCTGTGTGTGACAAAATGGACACCAGACACAGCATTTAACAAACTGAGCTACTGAGCCACTGTTGCCTATTAACTGACTGATATTTGTCTAAAGCTCACCTGGAAACAAAATATGACCTGGTAATAGTAGTACAGTTTTATACAAGACTGCAGTGACAGTTGAACAGACATGCATGAGATTCATGCATGACAGAAATACTAGGTAAACTGTACATTAATACATATAATGCAGGTGTACACAATAATATGGAAATATCTATGCTGCATACAAACCATATTGGAGTACTGTATTGGCTACCTGACCCATATACAGTTGCAGATAGTATATTTGCAGTCTACAGCTATTAGAGTTTCATACTTTCTTGCAGAACCGTACCTCAGAGCAAGAATACATCTAGTTGAAATGCAATGGTCAACACAAGACAATCCTGATATACACAATATACCTTGGGTGCTCCTGGTATTGCTTCAGATGTTCAGGCAGAACAAATGACATAATGCATATATCTTGTAGTACAGCTCTAAATCTACAGTTTAGCATAACACTCTCACTTAGCTTAACCTTGAGTCAGTTAGTGGATTTCTTTGTGTTTTTATTTCAGAGCAGATGTCATACTCGATTTCTTGAACAACAGCCCTAATTACACATATTGCATAACATAGCCTAATTGGGGGTACCTTCATGCAGTTATTGGTATATTTTTGACTCTTTATTGCACAACAGTTGATATAATGCAGGTGTTTCAGTACAGCTGCAATTCCACAATTATTGCAGTAGAACCTTTATTTCAATAACATTATCAGGTTTAATGCTTTAACCTTTATTGCACTATAGTTGGCAGTAGTCAGTTATTGCAGTACAGGCCTACATCCACATTCATTGCAATACACAAATTTGTACTCTGTGTACCTACTGGCAATAAATTAATTATGCTATATTGTGTATTTGACTATAAATTGGAAATTAATCTGTACTCACCACACTCATGGCATAACCTGGCCAGGTGCCCTACATGGGCTTCTAGGTTGCAAGCTCTCCTCTCTGCAGCTGTAGGGAGAGAAGTAAAACATTATGCGTACCTGTCTATCACACATTCAGATTAGGTATTGGCAAAACAATGATAACAGTACTTACAAACGTATGAGGCATTCCTATCCCGGGTATCCTGGACCCAGGTGTCCAGAAGTCCATCCTTCCAATACTTCAGATCATAATAGTGGTGATGGACCTGCTCACTTGTGCAGGGGATACCTGTAACACTGGTGAGATCCCGTGCCAGCCAGTCCCAGGCCTCTGCCTTGTACTCTGATCCCTGGAACTGGTCCTGCAGCAGCCAGTGTTCATGGTCTCTCACTAGGAGTCCAACCACAACCCTGGACGCCAGAATGCCCCACCACTGTGCCCGGAAGTGTGCACTCTCTCCAATACCTGCCATAGTTCCTGCACAGTTCAAACTCCAACTGGTTATGCTGTATTCCCACCTGTTGCACTTAATATAGCCTGTTTTCCCACCCTTTAATGCCATTGGGCAATTTTTAAATATGTGGTGTGTCACCTAGCACTGCACAAACCAGCTCATCTCAGTTGAGCAGTGCTTAAACTGGCTATACTTAGCAGTGCTTGGCACCATTTAGCATTGTGCAAACCAGCTAAGTGGAGCTGTATGGTGTCAAGCAGTAGAGTTTTTTGTTTAGGGTCCTAGCACTGAGCAGTAATACCTTACAGTTGTTTTGAGTCTTTTTTGTTATGTTGGTAGTTTTGTCATGTTTGACATTGTCTAAAAAGGCTTTAAGGGGGTGGATAAAGTTTTAGCCAATATCTGAAAGATTAGATAGGGGGCAGGTGACGACCAACCTTGGCAAAGCAACATGGTCTATTAACCATGTCCTCTCATGCTGACAGATATTGGATCCCCCTGTAGAGACACCATATAATGTGGTAATTCTACCTGCTCATTTAAAAGTCATATCTCCTGCATGAGCTAAAACCAGGTGGAGGAATTTGTTTTAAGCAATGTCTCTGCAATGCATAATGTGTTTGTTTTATAATGATCTGTCAATCATTTTATGTTCATTCTGTGGCATTATCCTTAGTGAAGGTAGGATGCTGCTCAATGCAAGGTTTGTTCCTGTTTGTAACACATATTCAGAAAGATCCATAATGTCTCTTTTCATGTAGTTCAGTGAAGAGTCTCTCAAGTCATTTACACCCACAAGGACTAGGATAAAATCATATTGGTACCTTGGGTGCAGTGACTTGAGTGCATGAATGATATTGCGGACCCTGGCTTCAGATAGACAAATAACTATCTTCCCCTTATCTAAGCTGGTGAGTGGGGCATCTGTGTGTCATACAATGGTATCCCCAATGACAAGAGTGTTAGGTAAAGTGCTTGCTTGCCTTCTTCACTTCTTTATTTGGGGACCCTTGTGTCTAGGCTTATGTGTGGTGTTTGGTGCTTCTTTTGGTGTTTCCTTTAGGGATTGCTGTGGAAAGATTTTGCCATTAGATGGCTTAGGACAGGGGTGTCCAACCTTTTGGCTTGCTGGGGCCGCATTGAGTGAACAGAAATGGTCTTGGGGCCGCATATAAAATATATCATATAGTTAACTCTTTTGTTGCTCCGAAAGACCACAGTCGACCTCCTGGCTGTACTGTAGGTGCATTTGAACAATTAATAAATGTAATAAATGCCTAATATTTGCCTTAAAAATTCTAATTCTCATTCTAATTCTAATTCTCTAATCTAACAGTTAACTCTAACATCTTAGTTAATATATCTATCTATCTATCTATATACACATATATATATATATATATATATATATATATATATATATATATATATATATTTTTTTTTTTTACAAATAAACAGATATTCACTACAGCACTAGCATTTCTCACTGGGAAAACCATTCCAGCAGTCCAACTATGTAAAATGTCAACATCAGCAGTCCTACAATACTATAATCCACAAAAATAACCCAACAAATTTGCAATAAAGTAAAGAATTCACATTACTGACTTAATAAAACAATTCTGAATAAATTACAAAAGGGTCTCACCCAAACAAATAACGGGTGCCAGAATTATGGCCTTAAGCTAAATGCCAAAAAATACATCATCATCCTCTTTGAGGAGAGTGATGTCCCCACAAATTATCACATTAATAACAATGTTGTAAGCATGCAATAAGTCGTATAGTACTTGGGCACCCAGGTTGATAGAAACCTTACTTTTGACCACCACGTTGTCTCTGTTGTAAGGAAAGCTTTTTACATGGCCCACTTCATTAGTAAGGGTATCTCATCCAGGGACAAGGAGGTCATAACAACCCTGTATTCTTCCTTTACAAGAGACATTATTGAGTGTGATGCCCATTTTGGCATGTGCCTCAGCAAAACACCCAGCCAAAAGAAAGACTACAACCATTTCTGACAAAAAAGGTCAAAGGACTAAGTTCACTTAGTTATCCAAACAGACTAAAAAGCTTCTTGCTTTCCTCTGTCTCTCACTGGCCCCTATAAATTTCATCATTGGCTTGCTTTCCAGGCTAAGAAAGATCCTGCCTTAAGAGACTTCCTCTACCTCAGAAATACTGGTTATACTTAAAACACTTACTACAAAGACCACAGCCTTCACTGCAACATAAACAAGCCACTTTTTATGGACAGGTTCTTGACACAAAAACCTTCAACTTCTGTAAAAAGCTCCTCTCATTATTAAACAACGTAGTTCAGCAACACAATGGCTGGATGGATAGCCATTGGTTAAGGTGTTTGCCTTACAAACACAAGGTGCATGGTTTGAGTCTCACAAGGGATAACTGGCTAGGCTTAAAATGGCTTGCAAGGGCAGTTAGCTTATTATGAGGGTCATGGCTTAGTGGTAGGTCATACAGACTAGTGTTACTGAGGTCCTGGGTTCGAGACTGACAGTGGGAGTTTATTTATACTCCAGGGATTACCTCAGTGTCACTGCTAGACAGAGGCACAGCAAAATAATGGGTATAGTTCCCCATACAAAAGGGGTGGCGTAAGCCACAAAACTATGGGCTAGGCTTATAAATGCCCTCGGGCAGATAGCCTAGTATGAACCTATGAACCTATGAACCTATTAATGTAGTCCTTGTGTAAGTAGCATAGCCTTCATCAAACCAGATGGAAAATCCACATATTAACCTTTCCCAGCTGGATAGCTAAGATCTAATATTGGTTACTCAAGTCTAGTTGCCCAAGAAGAGGGGCATGTTTATCTAAGAATTCCATTTGCAGCATTATATTCAGTACACATATTAAATCTCTCTCTCTCTCTTACACACACACACACACACACACACACACACACACACACACACACACACACACACAAAAAAAAGCCCCTACTTGTAAAATAGGCAACCTCAGTAATCACATGACATCCACTCACTGAATGAAATTGTCTGGAAGTCAAAATTTCTGGAAAAAAAATCATACTAGAGATGGATTCATCCATGTAATTTCCCACTACCGAAAGGACCACCAATAAATCAACAAACAACTGCTTGGCAAAAAGTAAATCAATAAGAAAACCATAAACTATAATGCTATATACTGGTGTAAACATATAACTTGTGTCAATCCCCAGGTTAATCCATACCATACCAAAAGATTGTTTCAGAGCTTCAGCTATATACAAACAGCTTTCTCCTAAAATTTATATTTGCCTTGCTGTAATTATAACTGTAAAAAAAATGTTTTTAAGTTTATTCTGTACCTCAATGATTCTCACTGTTACGAGATGTAATCTCTGTCATATTGTATGAGTACTACATCCATAATTTGCTGTCTCTCTCTCTCTCTCTCTCTCTCTCATGTATTGTATTATATTGTTTTCTGTTATTTTTGGAGCTTTTCTCCCCGGGCCTCCGCCGAAAATGGACCTGTGTCCAGTCGGACTTTCCCGGTAAACAAATGTAAAATAAATAAAAATAAACTTCCCTCCAATCTAAAGCCATTTGACATTCACACATTTTAATTTGTGCAGAAGTTACTCACAGACTAACAGTTTACTGAGCTGTAATGCTGACCTTCGCTTTTGAAAAAAACAAATTCCCAGACTTTGTCAATAGCTCAAAGTGTAGAGAGGATTATTTATTTATTATATATTTATTTATTTTTGGAAAACATCTTTAAAACTGTTAAATTGATTACACACCCAGAAACACAGATAAGTTATTGTGATTATGTAAACCACAGACTGCTGCAAGAAATCAAAGTCACATTAGCACTCTACGCTTATGTCCGAACAGATGAATCATACCTGTCAATTCCAAAAGAAGTAAAGTAGCTTAATAAGAAGGTTATTTGCAAGGTTACATGGCAGTTTATACTGGAAATAAGCAGAGATATTAAAAAGGCTCTGTTTTTCATAATTATGCCAAAAAGTCTTCCAAGGTAAATACAACTTCTGATTTAGTATGGAACCATATCTCTCAACCTTAGAGCAAGAAATTTGGACAAAGCGAAAAATAAAAGTGGGACACAGGCCCAGAAATAGTTATGCATCACAGACACCATTGAAACAACTGTAGCTGCAAACATTATACATTACTTAGAATCTTTCTATCCCATTATTGCCAGTTAAACATTATATGGCTCGTTCAGTCCTACCTTCTTTTGCATCAAAGAAAACCATGCTTTGAAATAACAAAATGTATTAAAATAATAAATAAAACATATTGCATCAACATCCTGCAACTTCCTACCTGCAAGCAACCACAGAGCATTCATTGAAACTAGGGCTGCTTGTTTCTCCAGAATGACAGCTCTCCCTAATTAAGTCTAATGGTATACAATCTACCCATATCTGGACTACCTGAAATAAAGTAAATTATGGCCTGTAAATTGAAAGTACACTTTGTTTAATTAAACTATATTTCTAAGCCCACTTACTATATCTTTTCAGTAACATCCTAATATCCATTTCCAGGTCATTTTACAAGACATTGGCAGTGGCAGACTTGGCATCCTTCAGAACCCCACAGGCCCACGCTAATACATTGTCCATTAAATGTAAATATCCATCCACTGTAAATGGCAAGAAGCTATGTCTTAAAAAATCTACTTCTGGCATGCGTACCTAAGTATTAGGTTTTGAAACAAAGAAACATATTCTCTACAGTCCGCAAGTCTCTGTCTTTAATAAACATCTACTGTTGCAACACTCCCAACACATAAGCACACACATACACACTAAAATCCCTAACATTTAAAAAATGACATTGTGCCCACTTGATTTGCCAGTAATCCGCCAAAGCTATGCTTACTGTTGTCCAATCTACCACTGCTTAGAACCCACCAATGAAAAAAACAGTACTAGGTGCTTTTTTGTTTGTCTGAAAAAACAATACAACTTTATATGCTACAGTCCCACATAGTCAGTCCAGTACTGACCCATTAACTCTCGGCTGCTGTCTCATTCTTACTCCCTGGACTGCATTACCTTGGATGACTACTTTTATTTCCTAAGCAAAAGACACAAATTGGAAGATGAGGCAAAAATTCAGACATTCTTTGAAAATCCATAGAGTTAAGAGGTATGAGTTCATGTTCAATACAACACTCTCCCAGTCAGGAAAGCCACAATTTAATGAAAGTGTACTCTTAATGTATGATATATTTGTGAGCTAACTTGTTTGTGTTCAGTAGGTAGACTGATCATTGTTAGCCTCTTTGTGCATGCGTCTCTCTCTGTCATGCACACATATACACACATAAACATACACTCTTCTTCTACTTTCACGCACACAATTCTGCTTTCATGCATGCACTAACTCACTCCGTACTAGCCTATTAACACATGTAATTGCTGTCCCTTTCAAAGGCAACAGCGGCAAATCCATACATGTGTCCCTCTTCAGAGAGAACACACACACACACACACACACACACACACACACACACACACACACACACACACACTGATTGTTCGGCGCAAAATAATGGCATAAACACACTGACCCATTTTTGGCTCAAAAACAAAACTAGAAGGGTGCTTTGGCACATGCGCACACCAACATTAGCGTTACAGGTCATGGGAGCGAAAAACACAAAAGAAAAAAAGTGTTTTGGTGCATGCGTACATCAATGTTGCAGTCAGAGGTTGAGGGCCGCATGGAAGAGCTCTGAGGGCCGCAGGTTGGACACGTCTAGCTTAGGAGATCTTTGAAGTTTGGGAAGATTTCTTTGTGTGTGTGTGTGTGTGTGTGTGTGTGTGTGTGTGTGTGTGTGTGTGTGTGTGTGTGTATTTCCTTGACAACTGTGATTGAAATTGAGATTTTTTTACTCCAAGGAAGCTGTGTATGTACATCTTTTGCATATTGTGTTAATTTTTTTAAAGATTAACTGGTTGCCTGACTACAGAAGGGACTTGCTATGTTGTTTCAGGATTCCCATAACTACCAAGATGACCAAAGGGCATTTGAAGACTGCAATTCCATGTTGTCTGGTCTTGTATTAGGGTGGACTATTATGGTTTAATGACTGGGTTTTAACAGGAGTCTCCCAGGGTGATTTCTAGGGTTAAAGGAAGATGTTAAAGTAGATTATGTTTTGTCATACCCAATGTGTGAGTGAGTCAGTATTTTATTATTATTATTATTATTATTATTATTATTATTATTATTATTATTATTATTATTAGAAATTAGCATATGACGTAAAGATGACCTAATGACTAGAAAACACAGTTTTCCTTAACCATAAATGTGACAGCTAAAGACTTTTATCTGCACTGCAGTTCCCAATTTGGTAAGATAGCTGTATTTTTTCTTTGATTTTCACTTTGTGGTTTAAAACCTGGAGCTGGTGTGTGTGGAGGTGAAGTCTGTCAGAATATTACTTTCAGACTGAAACTGTTTGAAAAATTGCTTTTGTGTAAGTTGCTTAAGGGGGTGGGGAACATTAGATTGCATTATTAGGTTCAGGGATCTAAATACATGGTTTCAGAATATGAATATCTGATGTATGATCAACTGAAGCAGATATTATTATTTATTTATTTGTTTATTTATTTATTTATTTACAGTTGTTTACTGAAAGAGTCCGACTAGGACCAAGATAGCCCATTTTCAGAGGAGGCCTGGGGAGAAAAGCTCCACAAATACAACGTTGTCATAGTACAAAAAAACAATTATTGAATACATAATGTATACAGTATAAAACACTTGAAGGATACATGCATAGAAATAATATAAAATCATGAATGCAAAAATGACAAGGTTAAAAGATGTAATTAGTTTAGGTAGAGTGAGCATTAATATTCTATTGGGACAAACTGAAGGAGAGAAATTCAAGGGTGAAGAATGATGATTGCCTCGCAGAAAAAGATAGAAGCAGGCAAATGAGGAGGAGGAGAAGGAGTAAAGGGGAAGGAGAAAGACAGGTGAGGAATAAAGGGGAGGTTATACATAGAGGTTTAACCAGGGTTAGTGCAGGAGCAAAGCCAAGTGTTATTGAGGTGTTCCCTTAGTAGTTGTTTGAATTTGGAAGTATTGTTAGTGTTGAGTATATTTTGAGATATATCATTCCAAGTTCTGGCTAGTTTGTATGAAAATAGGGAATCCCTGAAGCTATTGTTTGACTTGGTGACCTTCAAGAGCAATTTATTAGAAGACCTTAATGTTCTACTGCTGGAGTAGGGCTTAGGTTGCAAATAGATGGACAGTTATCAGGGTGATACATGTCAGAATGAGTTAGTACTAGCTGGTTATAGGTTACAAGGTTGGGAAGTTCTAAACAGTTGAGTTGGTGTAGTATCTTGCAGTGATGAGTTCTTGCAGATTGGTTGGAAGCAAATCTGGCTACTTTATAATAGCAGGACTGTAGTTTGTTTAAGTCACATTTTCTTAAGTTAGTGAAAATGGATAAGGCATATAAAAGGTTGGATAGAAGGTGAATTCTACAAATGGCGTATGTGGTGAAATCAGGAAAAACTTTATTCCATACAAGGAGCCAAGTTTGAAGTGCACTTTCTTGATAACTAGGGCTAAGTATTTATCAGATTTGAAATCCTTGTCATTGGTGACTCCTAGTAGTTTTGTATAATCAACTGGTGCATTAAGGGTATTGTTAGATGAATAAATAGCTAAAGAAATAGAGTCCATAGATTTCTTGCTATTGGAGAAAATAATTAGTTTTGTTTTAGAAAGGTTAAGAATCAGTTGTGAATTGTTAAAGTATTCTTCTGTGTCCAGAAAGGATTTTTGAGTTTTATTGAGTAAAAAAGGTAGGAATGGAGCAGAACATATTAGGGAGGAATCATCCACATATTGAACCAATGTTGCATGATGGGTGGCTGTGTTTAGTCTATTTTTAAATATTGTGAAGACGAGGGGACCAAGAATAGACTCTTATGGTACACCAACAGAGATCATTAGAGAAGAAGATAGTTCATTTTTGTCATTTAACTGCTTGTTGACGGTTGATTAAGTAACTAATGAACCGTGTAAGGGTTGAATGAGAGAGGTTAAGCAAGGCTAGCTTGTAAGATAAGTTTTTTGTTGTGAGAAACAGTATTGAAGGCCTTTGATAAGTCAAGAAATATAGAGGAGGTAAGTAACCCATTGTTCCTATGTTGGTTCACTGTGTTTATGAAACTAATTAGGGTAGTTGTTGTACTATGTTTAGGTCAGAAACCATGTTGGGCGGGGGATAAAAGGCTGTTTTTCAGGAGATCATTTAGAAGCTGGGAGTTAATACATTTTTCCAGTATTTTAGCTAGTGGGGAGAGGATGACAATGGGTCTATAATTAGAAAAATCTGTGGAAGTACTGCCTTTATGAAAAGGGACTACATGGGACAATTTCCATTTAAACATCACTCTGCCTACTTCTCTGTGGAAATGTACAACCAATCCAGGGCTAAGCTTTTAGCCAAATATTGCTTCCAGTCAAGGCAACCTAGAGACGTAGCTGTCTCAGTAAGTGCCCTGTGCTGATACCACCAGCCAATGCCCCACCCTCTTCAAATGAAGAGAAAAAAAACACTTCCCTGTAATAATGATTATTACAGTTACATCCACACCCCCAGGTACTTCTTCCACTGAAGAGCAAAAAAAAAAAAAAAAAAGAAAAGAAAAAAAGCAAACAGAATGTCCAAAAAAACACCACATTATATTCCAATACACTAAACTATAGTGTAGTATATATAGTGGTGTATGGCAGAAGAATGCTAAAGAAGATGAAAGTAAGGTGTACAAACCAGTGCTGTGGACAGTACTACTGTATGGTACAGAAACCTGTGCAGTAAAGGCAGATAAGCTGAGGAAGATGAGGTGGTAGAGATGAAGTGCTTGAAAAAGAGTGGTAGGATGCACAGGGTCTACTTCAGAAAAACAAAAACGCAAACTCTCGAACGCTCACATGAATGAAACTCGAAAGTGGTATTTTGGGATTGCAGTACAGTGAAGATCGGAATATTTGCCCTTTCCTCACTGTAGTGCGATCTTGGAATAGGAATATATATATATATATATATATATATATATATATATATATATATATATATATATATATATATTTATATAGCAGGAGTGTGTGTGTGTGTGGGGGGGTGCAACCCCCCCCCCCACAATACCAATTTCAAGTTTTTGATTATTCCCTCATGTGAGCATTCAAAGTTTGCATTTTTGGTTTTCTGACATAGACCCGATGCACACCGCAGGACAGACAAAGAAATGAGGACATCAGAGCAGAAGCCAAAGTAGCTCCAATTGTAGACAAGATCAAAATGAAGAGATAACAGTGGTTTGGGCACATGTGCAGAAAAAGAGAAAAACAATCTCGTAAAGAAGATTTGGAACAGACTGTAAGAAGGCTAAAAGAGGCAAGGGCATCCAGCAAAGAGGTGGATGTACTGTGTGAGAGAGAGGACCTGTGACATGAGAGAGAGGACCTGTGACATTCAGGCAAGAGTGTTATAGAAGGTAGGAAAGTGGCATTGAATCATTAGAGATGACAACAGTTGATCACAACACCTCAACTCCATGCAGAAAATGGGAAAAAGGTGGTGATGAGGAGGAGGATTCCAATATACTAAATCTCCCAATGTCCTCTCATTGATTTAGCAAAGCAGAAATATTGATAGTAAATCTTAACTCACGCAAACAAATCCATACGATAACTTTTTCTATACTTCTATACCCATGGAAGCCACAGCACAAAACATCAGTACAATAAGACACAATTTATCATGGACTGCATCAAAAATACAGGATGATATTATTATACTGGGGGAATTCAATATTGACTGGACAGACAAAACTGAGTATGTTAAATCAAATCTTCAATTTATACCAATTAACATGAATGGATTCATACTACTGATATCACGGGCTACTAGATTAAACAAATCTTCAGGGAGGTAAAACATACTAGACTGGCACTAACAACTAATTAAAATAAAATTACAGATTCTAGCATTTTACCTTTTATTTACGGTCACAAGTGTAGACAGCAGTATTGTGGATGGTGTCATGTTTATCTTTACCTGAAACACCATCATCTATAGGGTAATCAAACAAGATAATAACCTTGAGCTCATTTTCATCCTAATATCTGTAAACAAGACTTCATGTCACATCTTGGTCAGCTACAAATACCCATCCATGAAACCTGCAAGTCGCAAAGCATATCTTAATAAACTTGAGTCCCTTTCCATTGACTACTTAGGGGACTTTAACCAGCCTTCCATTAATAGTCAAATCTGCACCTCAACAAACAAATATGCATTGTACTTGACTTTATCAATTCCAACTTCCTCAAGCAAATACCATCCTTTCCCACAAGATGCATCAGCATAATTAAACTTACCCTCACCAATATAACCCCTGAATGCTCCCCCTACTGTCAAGTCCCCAATGGCCAATCTAGATCACTGAACTGTAATATTCACAAGACTTTCTCAGTACAGATTTCCATCCAACTCAACCTCCATAAAATACTTTTCTAAGGTCAGTTTCATCATGCTTGCTTTTGTTTTGAGATGGTTCAACAGTCCCTCAGCCCTTGACAACACTATAGCAAGTACTGCCAAAATATACCCAAAGTATGTACTCCCCTCTCATTTGTTGCACAGAAGCTTCTATTCCTATTTACCACAACTGCAGTGCCAAGTTTAGAAACAAAGGTGTAATGTGGAACTGAATCACAGACATACTTTACAAAGTAAGGAAAACAGTCATAGCCCTAACCAAATGAACAAAATCTCAGCACAATGAAAATAGCGCCCAAAAGCTTAATGAAAGTTGAAGATTAAGATCAAATCAATTATGAATTAAAAACTGTAATGTCAGCAAAGGAAACCAGAAGGCATTGCTTAATTACATAAAGAATCTCAAGAAACCCAGCATTGCCCTGAGCTTATCTCTAATGACACCATCCACTTAAACCCTGAGTATATAGCTAATATGCTAGCAGATAAATTGAATTCAGTCTTCTTCTTGATGTTACTTCCAGACTTCCTGTTACAGTGTATCCAATCCATGCACCACCACCTCAGAAATCACCTCAGATCAGATATTAAAAGTATTCTTCAGAACCAAAATATCAGCCATGCAGGTACACAGAATATACCAGGCCATTCTCTGGACAATATGAAATATCCCCTATCCTTTCACTATTCAACAACAGCAACTACATTCGATATGTACCAGATGGCTAGAGAACAGCTGTAGTACTGTCCTCCACAATGGACCTCATAATCATTGAAATCATGAGCAGGGGCATAGGGACCCTACAATCCCTAGAACCAAACTAGTTTGAACTTCTAAAAGGCAGAACAAGTATAGAAAACCTGGTTGACTTATTTGTAAGAATCACTGAAGCACTAAATGAGGGTAAATTCAGGCACAGAGTTTGTCCTGATTTTGTTAAGGACTATACCCCACTCTGATGTCATTGACAAACTAGTCAAGCTGAACATAATGGCTTGGGTAACCCAATGGTTTGCCAATGCTGATAGAGCCCACTCTGCTCAAGTTGTTAGTAAATTATCCTCCAACAGACTTCTTACCTGTTTTTGTATCACAGGGCTCTGTTCTCTGACCTCTTTCATTTGGCACTTACGTTTCTAATTCAAAAACTGACATTAAAGGCATTGGTTTAGCTAGTTCATGGATGCATGAATCCATAGTCAGCTCCCCTGAAAATACTTTTATCCGCCAATAAGGCCTAACTAAAAAACATGGAGTCAGGATTATGTTTTAAAGGTGAACACCAAAAAGTGAACTTTTATACACCTGCCACATAAATAGCACCCACTTTAAAACACACCATATCACTAGAGACCTTGGTACCTTTGTGGATAATGGGATCTCCTTTGGCCACCATGTATCCACTGTCATGAACAAAACCCTCTCCCAGCTGATTGCTAACAGATTCACCTTTTGGTCCTAAGATGTCCCCATTCCCAACTATTTGTTCCTCATCAGGTCCATTCTAAAATACAGCACACTGTTCGGCATGTACCTATCCAAGCATCTAACCCAACTTGAGAAATTGCAGTGGTTGATCACCAAGAAATCTTAGGCAAGTTACCTAGAGCATCTAAGAGCCCTGTCTCTCTTCTCTGCCTCCTGCAGACTCCTATGTAGAAATCTATGCCTGGCCTGTAAATGACCCAACCCTGCTTGATCTTCTGCATATCTAGAAGGTTAGTAGTGACCCAAATACAAGTTCAAGGGGCCCACATCCATATTTCAGCATAAATAAGACTTGTTACCATGATGGATATCCCTTCCAAAAAAGTTCCCCATCCTTTAAACAAACTCCTATTTTGTTTTCTTTTGTTTTGTTTTATAAAGCAAAGCACTTTCCTCATTATCTTAAAATGTAACTTACATAAATAGATGGGGACCTGCAAATTAATCCCAGGCCTAACCACACCCTGTTTGTTTTGTTCTTCTTCGTCTTCCCTTCCTACTTCTGGATAAGACATATTGGAGAAATCTCTGCTTTACCACTTCTGAATCCTAACCCCTATGTGTCCCTTTTATCATCCAAATCCTGTTCTTACCCCTACTTTTATATCTTTTTGCTCCCCCTTTATGTTCATTTGTGGACTCATTTACATTAGTATCTCTAGCTCTACATTTCAACTGTATTTTGCTTTGCACTATATCTAATTCAAAATCTGCTCCCAAATGCTCTCTTACTAAATACCCAATAAGTTAAAACTAACACACAGTTGACTGATAATTATATTTATAACACACAGGGACACGTCTTCCTCAATTATATGGCACAATGTAATATACTGTTTGTTACTATGTAACATAGCTTATGGACAACCATATCCTATCATGTAAAACACTTTAGGGTATAGTTGCACAGGTTTGTGCTTCTGAAGGTTTTCTATATTTGAGAATCTTGTACTGCTCAATGTATTTTTATAAAATGAAGGGGGATAATAATATTCTTATTAATTTATTTGTTATCATACCTTATGCCATATGTATGTATTTAAATTTATTTTCACCTAACAGAAATTTGTGTTGTCTGTGTTTATTTTGTTACTGCCTGCTTGGCCTGAGTTGCAACCAAAAAGGGTCCTCAAACCAGCTCACTTACCTGGTTAACAAACATTAAATAAATAAGTCCACCCAGCCTGTCGCCAGGGGATCAACCTTTTTGTATACACTAGGACTGCAGTGACTAAGCTTTGCATGGCTTAAAAGGTCTATAGCCTTGTAGCAATTAATGGAGCAATGCACATATGAACACATCAACCCAAAGTCCTGCTGATGGAGAAAGTGCAGCAGGAAAAAGGGACTGTTAACAGGCCACTCTTCATATGCTAATGATTAGCCTCCTTTAATTTTTAACATTTCCAAATCTGCTACCAAGTGATCTTTTATTTATTAGCAGTTTTGTTTCATCATCAGCAGAACTTCCTTATATACACTTTGTTAGCATTTGTTTATATGTATATTTGTATCAAAATAAACTTTTTAAAATCAATTTCATTTTTTTTCAAATTTTTGCTTTATAGATATTGTATAAAGTCTTTACATGCAAGGGCTCACATCTATACATTACACAGAATGTTTCTTTAGATACATGAGTGAGCATTCTGTGATAATGCATGCAAAACACGTTTTTTAACTCAAATGTACAGTTGTCAGTATTGTGATAATTTGCAGAACTATCCAACAATGAATTTCTTTATTTTTCCCCCATTTGTCTGCTACCTAGATGACCATCAGCTTCCTGCCTACACCTTAAGTGCCCCCTCTACTATCCACCATGACTGTGACTATACCAATGGTTGGTTGGGAAGGGCCTGAAAATTACACTGGTCCTGCACAGCAGGGCAGTTTTTGGTATGTCCTGAGTGAAGCTAGTGACATCTCTCAGATGATCACATACACACATACATTAGTTAGCTCTGCCCTCCAAATGCCAATGTTAATGGCCATCTGCCCTGTGCTTATGGCACTACTCCATCACCTGGAATGTACCCTTATCCCTGGTAAACCCCTCCCTCTCTCCTTCACAGTGTAGGCAAACCAGCAAAGCCACTTCTTCGTATCTTTCCCTTCCCAGATATTCCAACACCAGAGGTACTAACTGATCCTGAGTCATTTGAATTATAGTTAGAGCTCAGTCCCTCCATGTAATAGAGCCAGTGATTGCCTTGCAATGTGTCTCTGATCATTCTACTGTTGATTGTATATCTGTGCAACAAAATTTTGTCATGCAGTCAATCTTTTTCCTATATATTTTAATCAAAGAAGAAGTGATGTAGGAAGGAGACAAGTGTGATCTCTTGGGTGTCCTGCCTTTCTGATGACTGAAGTCTTAACAAACAAATAATGGTGATAAACAGCACAACTGTGTCATATTTCATAGCTAAGACTACAGTTTATCATTTGCTTTTCCTATCATAGCTTCCTTTAATGCTCTGACTTGTTAGATCATAAGTAAAAAGGATGTGACCTGATGCCTGCTTGCTGAAGGAGAAGCGGGATAGGAGGTATAACAGGTAATAGCTGTGACTAGTTTGCATTTTTCAAGACTGGAATATACAGGAAGCTAATTACAGCAGTGGAGAGCAGGTGCCAGACATGTGACTGACTGCATCTTGCCTGATGGACAACGCCACAAATGCCAAAAAGACATTTTGCTGACAGCCACTTTTAGCAAATGCTCTTTTCCAGACTGTTGTTTAGCTGTGAAGCTAGTATATATAAGGCAGGGGGTGTAGGTGTCTCCCCCAAATAAGGTAGAGTGACGTTTTCCCTCCTGCAAGAAAGTTTGCTCTCGTGCTTTGCTAAAAGTGTATTTGAGAGAGTGTTTTGCTGCATTTGCTACAAAGGGTTTTTCTTTGAACGTTATCATAACTCCCAGAGATCTTAGAGTTGAGTGCTGATGCCTACCCAGTAATGTTACAACAGATTAGGTTAATGCAACAGGTCAGAACTATCACTGACTTACTATATGTCAGATTATTTGCTATCAGTCAGTTAGGTGCTGTTAGTTACAGCACAGCTGTCTATTGCTTAAGATGTATATGCAGAAAACAAAACAGGTACCCACTTACACCCCAGGGCAGCGAGATCTGCAGATTCAGTAAAAATACATTATGAATAACAATGAAAGTAATAAACAGCATCATAACAAGCAAAGCTGTTTTTGTTACAAAGACTGTTCAGTATCAGCACAGTACAGTAATATCATTCTGCATTATCCACTTATAAGAAATATGCATCCACAACACCAATCAATTCAAAAGAATAATAAAGGAGTAATAACAGACTAGCATTTCCTGATGTTTTTAATGGTAAGAAAATGTCCATAAGGCAATGACACAAGCTTTGTACAGCAGAGCAACTATACCTTTTATGACGTTAAACTTTCCTACAGGGCCAGTTCTATTCTGTACATTATCACTTATCTAACGATAGTTAATATTTATATGCAACTTATTCCAAACTGTATAACGCAATGCAGAAATAGTATTTAACTTTGATATGAAGTTAACGATATGCTGATAAACCCTATGCTATAGAAGACATGCATGGCAACAGGGTCTATACAAATATGGTGACCAGATGAAGCTGGAAAAGAATTAAGACTTCTGTTAGTGAATATGATGGGTCTGGTGTTGTTGGGGGTGAACCAGTGAGCATATAAGGATGGAAGAAGTGAGAGAATAAAGTACAACAGCACAGTACAGGTGAGGACAGGGAGTGAGAGAGAGGCAATAATAAATGGAGGTGGAGGAAACACTGCATCAACATAGAATAGTTATTTTCTCAAAAAAGTTCAGATTATAGAGATGGAGCCAGAAGGATGCATACAGCTTCTTTTAATAACAGACAGTTACAGCTTCTGTTTTCTGGAGCAAGCAGGGTTGTGAGTGAGTGAGTGAGTGAGTGAGTGAGTGAGTGAGTGAGTGAGTGAGTGAGTGAGTGAGTGAGTGAGTGAGTGAGTGAGTGTGAGTGAGTGCTTGAGTGAGTATGTGAGTGAATGAATGAGTCAGTCAGTAAGGACAGTACTTTATTAGTATGGTGAGACAGATGAGTTAGGGACCAGCAAGAGGACTGACAGGCTGGAAGGGAAGTTTTCAGAAACAAATATCTGCAGGTTCTATGGAGAAATCAGTGGATTTTTAATGTCTACAGAAAATAATTCCCGGTGCCCCACGGAGTTAAGGAGGAGAGAAGAGAGCACTTACTGTTCAAGTCAGTGAAAGGCTGCACCTTGTATACGTCCCGCCATGCTAGAAGAGCCTTGAGGCCTGCCTGAGCAAATATATTAAAGGAAAGACTAAAGAAAAATGCAGACAGAATTCAGATAGGTGGGCAGCTCCATTCTTTTAAATAGTGTAAAACAGAGGGAGAATAAGACACTGCAGAACAGTAGAATTTGGACAATTATTGCAGGCTGCTTGCAGCATGCACTTTAAATATTCATATAATCTTTCACTGCATAGTGTTTGTTATTCTTCTTACAGATGCTGAATGATATTTCATATGCTTTGTAATGTCTATTGGCTTGATGTCATATTGGGATAGAAGCTGATTTGAACCCAATGGCCCAAGTTTGATTAGTGACTGGAGTGCTGGTGAAGATGGACAGGAGATGATAGTAGTGGGTGGCTTCTGGTTTACCCATCCTGGGTTGAGGGACAGGATCTCAGTCCACTGTAAGACTAACACTGAGTAGCAGGTGAGAGGGAGACCAGGAAACAACTAGATTAAAGAAACATTTCTCCCATACATCATGCCTTCTGCATTTATGACACACAGACATCTATGGGAGAAAACATACATCAGTGCTACATGATGTGAAAGTACAGCCACACCCAGCAAACATCATGCCTTCTGCATTTGTGAGATACAGGCATGTTTGGGAGGAAATATATGTCTGTGCCACATGATGTGGAAGTACTGCTACATGCAGCAAACATCATATCTTCTGCATTTGTGAGATACAGGTATGTATGCATGTATGTATGTATGTATGTATGTATGTATGTATGTATGTATGGGAACACATATACATCTGTGTCACGTGATGTGGAAGTATGCCACATCCACCAAACGTCATACCTTCTGTATTTTTGAAATACAGGCATGCATGGGAGTAAACATATGTCTGTGCCATGTGATGTGAAAGTACTGCCATGCCCACCAAATATACCCAAGGGTGTAGCCAGGCATACTCTTTGTACTCTGCCGAGTACATTTTTTTTCTTAACATAATTTAGAAACACTGGGGCTTTATCAAGTCATATTATACCTATAACAATCTCAATTAATGCTGCTAACAATATGTATGTAGCTTGCTTACAGAGATGATTACAAATCTTGAAATAATCTCTCTAAATAGTTCTTGAATGAGCAGCTGAAATGTAACACACATTAAGTGTATTGAATGATGTGATATTTTTTTTAAATGCCAGGCTGGTTGGGGGTGTAGCAATAAGCATTTGTGAGTACAAAATGGAATTCACTGTCTACACCCCTGATCATACAGTCTGCATTTGTGAGACACAGGCATGTTTGGGAGCAAACATATGTTTGTGCGGCATGATGTGGAAGTACTGCTACACCCACCAAACATCATACCTTCTGCATTTGTGGGATACATGTATGTATGTATGGAGACAAATATATGTCTGCATTTGTGAGATACATGCATGTATGGGAGCAAACATACATTTGTGCCATGTGACGTGGAAGTATCACCACACCCACCAAACTCATACTTTCTGCATTTGCGAGATACAGGTATATATGGGCACAAATATATGTCTGAGCAATGTGATGTAGAAGTACTTCCATGCCCATCAAACAAATTATCTTTGGCATTTGTGAGATACAGGAATGTATGGTAGCAAACATACTTCTGTGATATGCAATGGAAAAGCACTGCAGTACCTGCTAAACAGCATATCTTCTGCATTTGTGGAATACAGATATGCACAGGAGCAAACATATTTCTGTGCCCTACAATGTGGAGTAGTCTGAGGTTAATCTGGGTTAGACTAAGCAAAATAAATGTTTTTTTTGGATGATGCTTCCATCTGGAGAGCTGACTGTCAGCAGTTTGCAGTACCAAAGCTTTGCTGGCAACCTACTGCTGGTCTGACCATGGTTCGGTGTACTAATGTTTTAAGGGTTTTCTGTACAAACCTGGAAAAGCTAACAAGACTTATATCTTTAAACAAGCTGACATTTGAATATTATTCACTGCAGTAAAGAATGTTCTAGTGATATGTAAGCCAGGATGTTTGCTATGCAGTTTGCAGAAGTTACGCTATCAGATGGTGAAATACAGTTTAGACTTAATCTGTATGTAGAACAGGAAAGTGATAAAAGTATCTGGAATTTTAACATTAGAACAGGGGGCACTGTCTCAGCATTATCTCTCAAACATACCGGATTATAGCTGTATTTTTGGAGGACTGATTATAGCGGCAACAAATTCAAAATTAAGAAGGATGACATTAGTCAGGAATGCATATGCAAGCTGAATCAAGCAACCAGACTTGTCACAGCAGGTTATTTAAATCAGACATTTTACCTAGACAGGTTTAGAGGTAAAAAGTTACGAAGGAGACAGGAAACGTTATTTATATGTTATAAAAGGAAGGAAATTTGATACAGGAGGGCAGTACTTCTAAAATGGACTGTGCAGCTGATGCATGTAGAGGTCAGTCTTAGACCCACATTAGACTTGTGGACACTTAGGTCATTATGTGATAGTCATCCTTTCTGCTGGGGAATTAGATGATAAGCCTGACAGGATTCATTTGCATACTCTGAAGATAGAATACTATTTGAGGATGAATGCAGGAAAGTAAATACCAGGCAGGTGTGATGTTACTGTGCTTCTTTTCAAGGGAGCTTATACTCAGGAAAAAAAATTGTTGAATATTAAACAAACAAGTCTTGCTTCATTTGTTGCCATGGCAAAAATAATCAACAGATGCGAGCACACACAGACAAACACACACACACACACACACACACACACACACACACACACACACACACACACACACACACACACACACACACACACAGGCCATACCTGTAGCGTTGCCATGTTCCTCTTTGGAGAGTCTGCTCATTTGTTCATCATTTAACTTCTGAGTATATTCTGAAATAATAGAACAATTATAAGAATATCACTGTCATCTCTAATGGATAGATACAACCTGTAAATGTTTGACTACTCACACTCTTGCTTACACATACCCCTAAAATAATCTCTAGGGCACCAACCTTGTTAGATATATTTGTGATGCATGGCTAGACTTAATAAAGCCCTTGTGGATGTTAGTCTAGTATATACCTATCAGCTCATCAACTTATCAACCTAAAACACAGTGTTGCAGCTTTTATCATTGTCTTCCCAGTCCATGGGGTTCCCAGTTCCTTCTATCCAAAGCCAAATTAAATTGTAAATTACTGATATTCCAAAATTACCCATAGATGTGAATGATATATGTATCATTAATTCATAACCATGACATTATTCAAGGAAAAAAAATATGCATGCATGCTGACCCCCCACCGCCAACTAGAGAAAACTACAGGATAGGTTTGCTAATGATACTATTTTACTGACACTCTTCATTTATTACATTCCTCAGCAATGCTGCTATACACACATATAAGCCAAATGTGCCATTTTCTATAGTCAGGTGATAATTAAGACTGTCTTTAATGACAGTGCATGTGCAACAGTTTACCTCCATTAGGTCACAAATAAAATATGTGATCAGTCAAATAACTGACTTAAAATGTAGAAAACTGCACTTTTGACTGCTGAAAACAAAAAAATTGCTGCATAATGAATTTAACTATCCAGAAATGTCAAATATGTTTGAAACATCCAACATTTCCAGATGTCTCCAAACACCGTTATGCAGGAGAACAACCCCCCCCTCTGCACCGCCCACACCCCTGTTAATTTAATATGCTAACAAAAAGATCACACTACAGTGAAGGAAAGGGTACATGTCCCCATCCCCACTGTAGTGTGATCTGCACTTGGAATGTTGAATTCACATGCGCGACTGCATACTGGCATTCGCTCATTTGAATTCACAACTATGTGTTTTGACATTTACAGATCTTGTCGTTGTACTTTCACACTTTAGAGTGTCATACAACTAACTCCCGACCTTATGAAGGTAAACCATATGTAACACAGGGAAGAGAACATTCTTTTTCAGACTGGTTACATTGTACCTTGTCATAATTGTCAATTAAATAAGAAAAGTCCCCACAAAAGAAACATGATTTAGGCTGGCCAGCAGATCTTAATGTACATCTATGAAAAATCACAAAAATAACACTTGGCATGTGTTTCACCATGTTTTTTTTTTTTTTTTTTTTTTACATTTCAAAACAGCTTCTAACCTCTATCCTCCATTCCATATGTTTCTGTCATCTAAAACTTTCACATTGTTATCAACAGCTTCACACAAACCAAGATTCTGTATTTGTTTATGTGTTTGTCTGTCTGTCCATTTATTTGTCTGTCTTTAACTCTTTCTCTCTCCATGGGATTCATGAACATTATTTGTCCATGCAGGAGAATTGTAGCCACTCCTGCATGGAATATGGCCACCAAGCAATCCAGGAACATGCAGTTTTGACGTGCATGAGCGAGCCGACACTGTTCCGGATGCTAATTACCTCATTTGCTTGTGAAAACCATGCAAATGAGGTGAATTAGTGATCCTGGAAGCAGGCAGGTAACCGTGCAGGAACCGTGTAAGGTGCAGAAATGTATTTGGCTACTAGCTGAATACATTTCTGTAAAAATGAAAACGGAGCCATGACAGCTCCAATAAAAGCATGTATCCTAATCTGTAGGTATGCCAATGGCCAAATATATGGCCATTGGTCTGGAAAACCTCTTAATTTTTCTAAAAATAAAGGTTTATTTTATTGTGCCCAATCTCGGCCGTTGAAGCATAGGGCAGCACTGCGCAAACGGGATCGTGGAGAAAAAAATAGTGAAAAGTCAATTTTAAGGGAAACCTGCATTTTGCCATTATAATATATGGCACACAGAATCCAAACAATGGCAGGTAACAGTGGTTGCTAAGGGGGAAGCTGCTTGTGTAGTGCAGTAACTACTGACTAAGGCAGTGGGGTATGTTAATGAGGGGACATACTGAATCAAAAAATTCTTCTAAGTGTCACACTGCACCTAACAGTGTAGGTGCTCCAACACCTTCATGTAGGCAGGAGGAGTAACTAATATGAAAATGGGGTGTGTCATGCTTGCTCTATGCACATTGGAGCTCCGTTGCCCGGATTTGTGCTTAGTTAAGCACAGCTAAGCGAGAGGGTATGTCTGAGGCTGTATAGTCTTATTCCATGAACTGAGGACCGTGTTCGCGCTCAGGGGAGGGCCATTTCTTGCTGTTTACACTAGCTCAATGGGTCTGCTTGGCATGCCCTGGGACTTAAACAGGAAAGATATAGGGAAAAAAGGAAATAGAAGAACAAGGGAAATGCAGTACAAATCAGCAATATGGGATTCTGCAACTCACAATGGGCCATTGAAAGCACTCAATAATACAGCTGGCAGGTGGCTGCACAGCTGAAAATGGGAGGAGATGTAAAAAAAAGAAATAAAGGGCAACAGCACAATAAAGGAGAAATGAAGTAGAAATCACTAATATGGGACTCTTGCAACTCACAATGGGCCATGCAAAGTACACGATAATATAGCTGGCAGGATGCTGCATAGCTGAAAATGGGAGGAGATGTAAGTAAAAAATAATTAAAAAAAAGGGCAACAGCAGAATAAAGGCAATCATGCACAAATTACCACTAATGCCTCTAACACTCACAGTGGCCAAATCAATGCCATGAGTAATACAGGTGGCAGCTGGAATGTATCATAGTCAGCCAATCATACAGGCAGCATATGCAGCACAACAGTATAAAGTATGGAAACACCTTACAGTCTGTTTTTCCCACAACGTCTGCACCATTAGTGTATACATGCGGGGAAATTTTAACTGGAAAAATGTTAGGGGCTGCCATTGCTTTGATCCATCAGTATGTGCTAGAGGCTGATGGCAGAGAGGAGGATAATGCTGACAACTGCCACAGACCAAGGAGGAGGAGAAGAGTGTTCAGACCCAGGGTAACCTACCAGGGGCTACATGATCTGGAGATAGTAAAGCACTACAGGGTGGACAGAGACATACTTCAGCAAATCACCGAGCTGTGCCAGCCTCAACTCACAGCTAGAACCAAGAGAGGAGAACCCATCCCAGTGGATACCAAGGTATGTGTAACCTTAAGAATTCTAGCTACAGATACTTTCCAAAGACCTACTGGGGACATCATGGGGATCTCACAGGCATCTGCATCCAGGGTACTCCACCAGTTCCTGGATGCCATGCTACAACATGCTGGTGAGTACATTTACTTCCCCAACACCCGTGAGGAAAGGACTAGCAATATGTGTCTCTTCCACCATTTAGCAGAATACTCAGAGGTACTAGGTGCCATAGACTGCACGCACATCCACATCAAAGCACCACCCAGTGAACAGGGTAGGGTCTACAAAAACCGCAAGGGCTTCCCCTCCTTCACCTGCCAGGTTGTGTGCAATGCCCAGGGCATTATCATGATTGTGTGTGCTGGCAGCCCTGGAAGCTATCATGACTCCCACATCTGGAATTCATCATAGCTGTACCAGGCATTTGCCAGTGGGGGCATCCCACATGGTCATCTGGTATGGGATGCTGGCTATGCGCTGGAGCCATGGATGATGACACCCATCAGAAATGCACACACACCCACACAAGACCACCATAATGAGGCACACACACAAACCAGGATCATTATAGAGTGTGATTTTGGGATGCTCAAGTCACGGTTCCACTGTCTTGACACCTGAGGCGGAGTCAGACACATGTGAACACATGTTCATAGTAAGTGCTATGCTACACAATATGATCCTGCAGAAACAGCTGCAGCAGGAACAGCATGGGGAAGGGCCACACAGCCCACCACCATTGCCAAGGTCCCCAGAGGCACAGAGAGACTCACAGGAGGAGGTCCCTAAGCCTGCTCCTATAGGCAGACGGAGGAGTGCCCAGTATGCTCACGCCTTGGCAAAGAGGCAATGCACAGCACACACACTGACACTGTAGGGACCCCAGGGACTGACACCTCTCTCTGACTCACACACACAGTAAAATGGATGACATACAAATCACATTAACTGTAACTTACCATGTATAGGCAGTGCACTGTGTACATCCAACATAGGCGGCCCTCAAGCACTGTCCTCATAACTGCCGCAAGCACAAGGTAAGTCAGTCTTCTTAACAATAAATGAATGGAATAGTATGTTCTACTTGCATATCTATGTTAATGCTGCATGCATGCAAGGAAATGGGGTGGCCTACTGGGACAGCAGCACACAACTGATAGCTGTGTGAGACACCAGGAAATGTCTGACCAAAACTGGCCTCCACAAACTATGCAGTAGTACTCAAGGTGGCAAATCCCACTGCAGTATATGTGTGGGGACAACTAACTGGCAGGTCATAGGTCATGGATGTCAGGGTGTGGGTCCTATAACCACCCCCTCACACCCACACAGCAAGTCAGCTGTAGAAAACCACAGAGAAATGTCTGGTAAAGGCACACAAATGGTGGCAATGTTGAATTAACCCCCTACAGACTCACAAAGTGATAACACAGCAGGACCTGCAGTTGCAGTAAGGCTATGAAGGGTAAGAAGTCTGAAACTCAAATGTATGCCATTACAATCTGACCTGGGCTCTTTACTGATATGCTTCCAGTCACCAAGACAGGGCACAATAGTATAGTAAATGGAACCAAAATGTAAAGCAAATATCAGCACAGTCTGTGCAAATGTGTACAGTTGACAGGTGTGCCCCCCATATACACATACAAATGCAGTAACATATATGTTTGCATGGAAATAGCAGCAAAGCACACATTGGCAGGGCTGTACCAATACACATGAACACATGTTGCCTGTCCACAATATGCAGGGGTCAATGAGCTATGTGTATGTGGGTTAATACTGTCTGGATCTGGCCAGCATGTTCTCCTATCAGTCATCTTGTATTCCCCTAGGTACGGTGCTGCCTTTGACAGGGCCATGTGCAGATAACTGCAGTGCCAACTGTTATGCATGTCAGTGACATCCACAGCTCTTCCACTGACATACCTGGAAGTCACAGTGCTATGTGGAATATACTACACATATTACTGACATCTTGAAGGATGTGTAGCAAAGGTGCCAAGACTTTTGTGAATATAAGTGCTTTGTGGTACTGTTGTCAGTGGTCATTCTCAATAATTCTTTTTTCTTATGTTTGCTTTTACAAGTAAGGGAAATGCATGCACAGTTGAATGCACTCTGTACCCACACCCATAACTCCCAACTTCTGAAAGCAAGATGTCTGGACAAGTGCACAAATAAAAGTGGAACAAAGGCACAATGATAGGTATGTGTTGTAAATATCACCCTTACATATTGAGAAGGTTGGTAGAGTGAGGGGTTTGCAGTATCAGGAATTGCCTGAAGGTTATGTATTCTGAAACAGTAATGTCTGTATTATTTTGTAACATCACGCTTCAATTATATGTAACTAATTTGCCATAAAAACACAAGTGTACATAGAAAAGATGAAACCTCTAGCCAAACACCTGGACAACCTCCCAAAAAATGTACAGGTGAGAGGTGTGCACACACAAGGATATGACATCTCAGGTTAGAAAAATACCACACAAGCAGGTGATCCCCAGCCAGTATATCACCAGGTTGTTGGACTGTTTACACAGCTGTGTGTCATTATACACTGGTTGTAGCCACAACTCACAAATGGCCTTGTTGGGCAAGAATTTACATAGCTTCCCTCATAATATTGGTATATACATCATACAACTAGTATTGCTCTGGTAAAGCA